>NW_015176512.1:323447-328246 GCF_001447785.1 Gekko japonicus | reverse complement strand
AGGCAGGCAGGCAGGCAGGCAGGCAGGCAGGCAGGCAGGCAGGAAGGAAGGAAGGAAGGAAGGAAGGAAGGAAGGAAGGAAGGAAGGAAGGAAAGAAGAGGGAGGGAGGGAGGGAAGAGAGAGAGAAATAAATGAAGGAAGGAAGAAGAAGAGGAGGAGGAGATTGGATTTATACCCTGCCCTTCACACAGAGTCTCAGACCAGCTTACAAACTCCTTTCCCTTCCCCTCCCCACAACAGACACCCTGTTGAGTAGTGTTCCCTCTAAGCTGAGTTAGTGTGATCTAGCTCACAGTTTTCTAGCCTCCAGCTCACAGATTTTTGTCTTAGCTCAGGAAGGATGGGGCTCCAGAGCAAACTAATTTATGCCATAGCCAAACCACTCGCTCACAACTTTCATGCCAGTCATTTACAAAGCAGAATTTCTGCGCACAAGACCCCTGCAGCTTAGAGGGAGCATTGCCTGTGAGGTAGGTGGGGCTGAGAGAGCTCTGACAGAAACTGCTCTTTCCAGCTCTGACAGAACTATGGCTTGCCCAAGGTCATCCAGCAGCTGCAAGTGGAGGAGTGGGGAATCAAACCCAGTTCTCCCAGACTAGAGTCTGTGCAGTTAACCACTATAAGAAAGAAAGAGAGAGAGAGAGGTTCCTATATCAGCAGCTGTGCAAGTTACAGAAGCCATCCTGGTGAAACGATTCTGGTTTTCAAGAGGCTGTTTGTCTTCTAGAGAAAACGGCTCGGTTTGCTACCACATCCCTGTTTCCAGGAAGATGGAGTGATGGATTTTCTAGGTAAAATGGGATGAGTGAAATTTCACCTGCTGCACCTGTCAAGGGGTTTGAGGGAGAAGTGACGGACGCTCCGCCGAGATTGGCACGACACGTCCACAATGGCTCAGAGGCCTCTCGAGTATCCGTGCAGTCACCGGCTGGTCACGCCGTTGTTTGTGCTGGCAACCGGGCCGGCAACCTGAGACGCAGAGGCCTGGCGTTCCAGACCGAGGCCTCCTCATGTTCCTCAGCCGAAAAGATGCACATGTTTTCGGAGGGTGGCCGTCTCCCCTCCAGGTGTCGCTTTCCCTTCGCAAGGGGGGGGGGAACACGACAGGAAATGAGTCAAAGAGGATCATGGCTCGTCGCCGACTTGCAAACCTCGAGAAGACCCAGACGTTGGAGGTGTTTTCCGAATCCTGAGTACGGCCAACAAGACATGGCGGCCTCCTCCGTAGAGGAAATGGGCGGGACGCGTGGAAAATCCTGGCTGTGGAGGACCACCCGTGGTTCTTGTAGGTTCTCCGAGGCCCTGGGATGAATGTGACTCTTGAGAAGGGCTGTGGATAAGCCCCAAAACAGGTCAGGATTGGACAGCAAGAGAGAGTTATGTTTCAAGCGGCTGAAGGCGGCCGAGGTGGTGGTGGGGGAATGACAGCTGGATCCAGGGCCAAGCTTTCCCTGCTTTAAGACCTCAGTCTTAATTTCCTAGAGCTACAAGAACATTGCTTGCTTGTCTTCGAAGTCTAAAGCTAACAGAGAAGGTTGCCAACTCCAAGTGGACAACGAGCACATGGGAAACATGGCAAGGTGGAGTAAAACGTGGGAAATCACCATGTAACAAGAGAGAAGAGATTGGATTTGTCAGGGGTCATTTCCTGCAGGAACGCACAGGAGTGGAGCTTCGGCAGTAAGGAGCCCAGGGGGCGGGCACATGCAACAAGTCCCGCCCCCTGCTCCCAGAAGCCCTCAGTTGGGTCATGAGGGGCAAGAAGCAGCCAGGTAAGTTGCAGAGCCCTCCCCCCCCGGCCTGCCTTCAGGTACAAGCTCTCCCTCCTCCGTGAGGGCAGATCTCCATGCCCCCCCTTAATATCTAGCAATCCAAAACAGTCCAGTGGAGCCTGAGCGGTGGGTGTTGCCCTCTGACACACTTCCGGTGATGTCAGAGGGTGTGGCATATGCAAATAAGGTATGCTAATAAGTTATGCTAATGAGCTCCTGCACCTCTTTTTCTACGAAATGACGCCTGGGATTTATGCTCCGCCCTTCACTCGGAGTCTCAGAGTGGCTTAGCTCAGAGGCAACCCTTGCTGGAAAGGTGCAGAAGCACCTTAGGAAATAATGTCTGTGTCTGCGATCACACGTACAATTAGCCCTGCCATAGGCGCGAATGCCGGGCGTATTTAAAGGGCGCGATCAGACCCGAACACCTGGGACCTCCTGAGGGCCCCTGGTATTTCTGGCCACTGTGTGAGACAGAGTGTTGGACTGGATGGGCCATTGGCCTGATCCAACATTGGCTTCTCCTATGCTCTTATGGAAGCGCCCCACACCCATCGGCAACCCGTTTTGTTTCGCCACAGAAGCGGAGTAAAAAGACACCAGGGAAAGTCCGGTAGCAAACGGGTTGCTACGGGCCACGGATGGCCTTTCCCCTGTCTGATCACGCCGTCCTGACTCTGTGCCATTTCCCCCCCCCTCGCAGCATGCGCATCATCGCACACTCCGTAGGGAGCCCCCAGAGCTGAGATGTGATTCATCGATTCCCCATTTCAGCGCATTGGGAACAAAAAAAAAACAAAACCCCGACTCAACCATGGTTTGTCTGATCACGCAGTGGCAGGCTGCCCCCACAGCTTCCAAGGACTGTGTGATCACGCAACTGCGGGTCAATTTCCTCCGGGGGAATAGCCTCGCTTCCTACCCGCGCTATCTCATGCGTGTGACCGCCACCTGTGTGTCTCTGCGCTTTCTTTTATCAAGGCTGATGGATACCCACTCCATACTGTTAAAATGCCATGCTTCCTGTGATGATCATTCCAGAAATAGACTTAGATTCAAGTCCAGCAGTACCCTAGAAGCCAACAAACTCCCTTCATCAGATATGAGTAGGAATGGAGACCTCTTGTGTCTTTATATCCCAGTCAGAAAGTGTGAGGGTGGGGTTGCCAACTCTGGGCAGGAAATACCTGGAGATTTTGGGGTGGAGCCCAGGGAGGGAGGGTTTGGAGGAGGGGCAAGTAGAATCCCAGAGGGGTAACCTCAACTGATCTCAGCCGCCTGGACATGAGTTCTCATTCCAGAAGATCTCCAAGTCCCACCTGGAGGTTGGCATTCATATGGGAGGGGGTGTTGTGACCAATGCTTGCAAGGATGCAAAGATGCATGCTTGGTGACCCTATTTCTTGGCGACCCTATTTCTGGGCAAAGATTTGGAAGTGACATTACAACCTCCCCCATGACGCTCTAGGGCAGGGGTGTCAAAAATGCGGCCCAGGGGCCAGATCAGGCCCCCGGAGGGCTTCTATGAGGCCCGCAGTGGAACTGGCTGTCTTCTGCTTCTTCTTCCAGTGCTGCTGCTGCTGCATCATCGTAGGTTTGCAGCTTACAGGTACACACCTGAACAGCATGCTCAAGATTGCAACAGCACAGACATTTTGATGCAGTAATTCAGAGCAAGAGGTGTAACTTTGGGAGCCAGTGCCGCTTGCGCAGCACAGGTTGAATATGTGCCACTTGCGGAGGCTTGTGAAATCTGAAATTTCGCCATCTTGGAATGACTTGTACTATATATTTTATTTTATGGTTTTAACTTTTTACCTATTTGTTGTATGTTTATATTTTTGTTGTAAGCTGCCCTGAGCCCTGCTTATGTCAGATCCGGCCCTCGTAACAAATGAGTTTGACACTACTGCTCTAGGAGTTCTGGTGATCTCTATGGTTTTTACCATAGAGTTCTGGGGAATTTCTAAAGTGTTGCTATTAGGGCTGCCCTAAAAAAGCCACCGTTACTGGATTCCTCTGACAAACGGCAAACACTCTCCGAGGCCCTGAGGCCCAGTTTCAACCTGCAGGCCAAGAGCACTGTCCTTCCAGTTGTCCCCCTCACCTCAGGGAGACCTCATCCCTTCAACGTCCCACCCTCCCTCGACAGAGGTCCGCGAGGGGGAGCTTGCCAAAGCCCGAGTCCATTTGTCAAGGGGGTGGCACATTACAGGCAGCGGTCCAGGCCTCCTGTCCACCGCCTCTTGGCGAAGAAACCTTTTTATAAAAATGACCTTGTAAATGGCTCTGCTGGATTAGAAACAGAAGGCCTTGATTTATGGGACGTTTCCCCCTCGCGCCTCAGGGCAGCGTCCCGGTCACCTCTCGGCCTGATACGGCTTAATTCTCTGGCATGCCCGTGCGGCATGGGCCACATTCGGAAGGGATCACTTCGTCATCCCCTTCACCGCTGAATGCCGTGGCCTGCGCATCTATAACCCCTCGGTGTTGACAGGTCTCCCGCTCACGACCTTTGGCCAAGAACCAGTCGAGTGACGCTATGGAGATGAGTGTGTGTGCGGGGAGGGCTGTGGAAATTAGAAACTGGAAAGCCCCTCGCCCGCCATCTGCTGCAGACCTCAACTGCTAGCGACGCGGGATGGAGCGACTCGCGGGAGGCCTCCGTCTAAGGGTTGTCAGCCTCCAGGCGGCCCCTGGAGATCTCCTGGAACGACAACGGGCCTCCAGACCAGAGGTCATTTCGGGGGGGATCGCAATTCCCCCGGGTGAGGTACGGGGGGTGGGGCACATGACGAAGCCCCGCCCCCCGCTTCCGGCCGCCCCGCTTCCGGCCCTCATTCAGCCAGGAGGAGGCAGAAGAGGGAGGGTAAGTTGCTTCCTCCCTGCCTCTCCTCCCCCCGCCTGCCTGGGGCCAGGGAGGGCCTTCGCGGGGCTTCCTTGCCCTCCCGCCGGCCTTGCAGGTCCACCGGCTCGGCAGTGGAGCTGCAAGGCCACCGCTGGCGGCCGGGACCATTGGGGGCGGGG
>NW_015176512.1:299555-322701 GCF_001447785.1 Gekko japonicus | reverse complement strand
GAAGATAGCCGGATAGCTTTCTGGCCAGGGATGACCAATCGGTTGTCATTGGCTGAGCGTAGAGCTCTTTGGGATGCGTATCGGGAGAGGCGGTCCCACAGGTACACTGGTCCCAGACTGTTTAGGGCTTCCCTCTTTCCCCCCCACACTACCGCTTGCATTTCTGGGTCATGGGATAGGGATGCCAGCCCCCCCCCACACACTGCTGCTACTCAGCTGCCCAGCAGGAGAAGAAATGCTGCCCATGGGAAGACTTATGGTGACCGCGATAAGGGTCTTTCAAGGCAAGGGAGAAGTAAAGGTGGTTTTCCAATGCCTATCCCTGCAGAGCCTTCCTTGGTGGCCTCCCATCCAAGACTTCTGGTGTCCCCAGCAAGGGGCTTTCAAGGCAAGGGAGAAGTAAAGGTGGTTTTCCAATGCCTATCCCTGCAGAGCCTTCCTTGGTGGCCTCCCATCCAAGACTTCTGGTGTCCCCAGCAAGGGGCTTTCAAGGCAAGGGAGAAGTAAAGGTGGTTTTCCAATGCCTATCCCTGCAGAGCCTTCCTTGGTGGCCTCCCATCCAAGACTTCTGGTGTCCCCAGCAAGGGGCTTTCAAGGCAAGGGAGAAGTAAAGGTGGTTTTCCAATGCCTATCCCTGCAGAGCCTTCCTTGGTGGTCTCCCATCCAAGACGTATGGTGTCCCCAGCATGGGGCTTTCAAGGCAACTGAGAAGTAGAGGTGGTTTGCCATTGCCTTCCCCTGCAGAGCCTTCCTTGGTGGTCTCCCATCCAAGATGTATGGTGTCCCCAGCATGGGGCTTTCAAGGCAACTGAGAAGTAGAGGTGGTTGGCCATTGCCTTCCTCTGCAGAGCCTTCCTTGGTGGTCTCTCATTCAAAACTTATGGTGACCCCAGCAAGGGGCTTTCAAGGCAAGGGAGAAGCAGAGGTGGTTGGCCATTGCTTGTCTCTGCAGAGTCTTCCTTGGTGGTCTCCCATCCAAGACGTATGGTGTCCCCAGCATGGGGCTTTTAAGGCAACTGAGAAGTAGAGGTGGTTTGCTATTGCCTTCACCTGCAGAGCCTTCCTTGGTGGTCTCCCATCCAAGACGTCTGGTGACCCCAGCAAGGGCCTTTCAAGGCAAGGGAGAAGCAGAGGTTGGTTGCCTATTGCCTTCCTCTGCAGAGTCTTCCTTGGTGGTCTCTCATTCAAGACTTCTGGTGACCCCAGCAAGAGGTTTTGAATGCAAGCGAGAAACTAAGATAGGTTGGCCGTTGCCTTCCTCTGCAGAGTCTTCCTTGGTGATTTCCCATCCAATTAATGTCCCTGCTTAGCCTACGAAATCTGACGAGCTCAGACTACACCAGGCTGCTTTCCCTCCCTCCCAACACCATCTATAATCCCCTCTATCCTAATGACGAATCAGCACATGCATTTGAGTAAGCCGAGTATGCTACTAAAGCAGCGGCAGGCAATGGAAGGGCGTTTAATGATGATAAATGTGCAACGTTTCCAAGCAAGGGAAAGGCACAATCTCCTTGGGAGGGTATTTCCCGTCCTTCCTTTGCAATCTCGTTTTCGTTGAACGTGACGGGGAAGGCGACTGATAAAACGAAACTGGGTGGGGGAGAATTTTGTTGAGAAATCCTGTTGGGCTGGGCAACACTGGCTGTAAAGGGAGAAAGAAGCCAGAGGGGGAAGATAAGAATGACACTTTGCACCAAGATGGGTCACACTTCAAAAATGGGATTCTTTCTTTAAAGGAGAGGAAACGAAGCTTGGACAAACCTGCAGGAGGATCGGCACAAGATGGGGTTCTAGTAAAAAGGTAAAGGCTCCCTTGCTCGAAAGCCAGTCAAGCATAGGCGTAATCTTCGTGGGGGCAGCGGGGCGTCAGCCCCCGCCGAAATTTTCAGGAAGGTACTCAGCCTCCCCCGGGAGCCACCCTTGCTCCTAGCACAGCAATGCCTTGCTCCTAGCAAAGCAATGCCTCTGGCCCAGCCCCAGCCCCCCCCGGGAAATTGGAAAGTCTACACCCTTGCAGTCAAGTCCGACTCTAGGGTTGCGGTGCTCATCTCCGTTTCCAAGCCGAAGAGCCAGCGCTGTCCGAAGACATTTCCGTGGTCATGTGGCCGGCATGATTGAACACCAAGGCGCACGGAACGCTGTTACCTTCCCACTGAAGTGGTACCTATTTATCGACTTGCAATTTCCGACCATTTCTAAGAATAGGTTGCCGAAGGCTTTCACGGCCGGAGTTCATTAGCTGTTGTAGATTTTCCGGGTTGTTTGGCCGTGGTCTTGGCCTTGTAGGACCTGACGTTTCGCCAGCAGCTGCGACTGGCGTCCTCAGGAAACAACCCATATGCAAAAGAACCTCCTCAGGAAACATCCATTCCATATTCAAAAGAACCTCCTCAGGAAAGCTCCTCCATTAGCATGTTTCACAGCCTGGGGAACACCTACAAGAGAATGACTCAGCCCCACCTTCCTGAGTAGATATAAGTCACCTGCCTACCATTTCTCTTCTTCTCACCTTGACACAGAGAGTCCTCCACCTTTCTGTGTTATACCTCTGAGGATGCCAGTCACAGCTACTGGCGAAACGTCAGGTCCTACAATGCCCAGACCACGGCCAGACAGCCTGGAATGTCTACAACAACTACATTTCTACGAAGGTTTGAATTCCCCTGCAGGTATAGGGTTGCCAGCTCTGGTTGGGAAATTCCTGGAAATTTGGGGGGGTGGAGCCTGAGGAGGTTGGCGTTTGGGGAGGGGTGGGACCTCAGCAAGATGTAATGCCCCACAGTCCGCCTTCCAAAGCAGCTGTTTTCTCCAGGGGAACTGATCTCCATTGTCTGGAAACCAGCCACCCCCTGGATGTTATGGAAAAAATATATGACACTGTGTATACTAGATGTAAGGGAGCTGCGGTGGCTCAGTGGTTAAGACGCTGAACTGCAGACCGGAAGGTCGGTAATTCGGCAGTTCGAGACCCGAGTGCCGCATGACGGAGTGAGCTCCTGTCTCTGGCCCCAGCTCCTGCCAACCTAGCAGTTCGAAAGCGAGGGATTGCAAGTGGATAAATAGGTACCGCTTCGGTGGGAAGGTAGCAGCATTTCGTGCACCTTGGCATCTAGTCATGGTGGCCACATGACCATGGAGAAGTCTTCGGACAGTGCTGGCTCTTCGGCTTGGAAATGGAGACGAGCACCACCCCCTAGAGTCGGATTTGACTGGCTTTCGAGCAAGGGAAACCTTTACTTTTATAATAGATGTATGCTTAAGGTAGATCTATTTTGTGCTTTAAAAATTCTCTACCGTTAGGTTAATCGGAACCCCCGCGGCAAACGTGGGACCCTAGAAAAAGGCCAGTATTTTAAGAATGTTATGTTCGCAAGGAGAATTTATCGCGCCTTATGTCTTATATGTGCATCACTGTCCTTGAAAAAGATTGTATTCAATACGGGTAAATTACTAGAGTCCCCTGGGACTGGTGATTGTGAAACTGACAAGGCGCTGTTTGAATGTTTGAACATAGTGTAAACCTGCCCTTTGATGTATCGTTTTGGCAAAACCTATGTTCGGTAAGACTTGACACCAATATTTATATAATAGTATAGAAAAATTGAAAAAAAATAAAATAAAAAGTACAACAGAACAACAGAACAACGAAAAAGCACCATAACAGTTGAGATTAAAATAGACGTTAGCGGTAACAAAGATGAGGTTAAGCAGTATACCGTTACAATCGAGCATTAAGACATCCTGTGTTACATAAAGTGTAAAGTATCGTAAAATTTGCATGGAACGTTAAAGAAAGAAGGAATGTCATTACAGAAAACATATTCTAAAAATGGAAACAATTTTTTTTTTTGGAAATCATTAGAATCAGAAGGATTATGAAAATATGAAACCTTGTCCAAGATCTTATCCATAGAATAGAACTCCCAGAGTTTAGCATACCATTGCAAAAGAGTTAAATTATCCTTACTTTTCGAAGTGTTACCAATGATTGTTTTTGCTGCTGTCAAAAATATTGAAATAAGTTCTCTCCTTATTTGGGGAATTTTGGAATTTTTCCAAAGGTCAAGCAAATATATTTCTGGTGGAAAAGGTACGAAATACCCTGTAATGTTTCTGATAGCTTTTGAAACTTTTATCCAAAATTTCTTAACCACAGGACAATACCTCCAGCAATGGATGAAGGACCCATAACCACCACAGGAACTCCAACAAGCATACATTGATTATGCAGAGTGTCATATATTTTTCCATATCTTCCGAACACTGTGGCCACCAGTTTTGTACCACCTGGATGTCAGCAACCCTGCTGGTTCACAGACGGTCTGTACAGCCTAGCATCGAAAATGTCTCTAGGAAGCAGTGTTCCCTCTAAGCTGGGTTAATGTGAGGTAGCTCACAGTTTTTTAGCCTCTGGCTCACCCAATTTTGTCTTCGCTCAGGAAGGATGGGGCTCCAGAGCAAAGTAATTTATGCCGTAGCCAAATCGCCCGCTCACCACTTTAATGCCAGCAGCTCACAAAGTAGAACTTTTGCTCACAAGACTCCACAGCTTAGAGGGAGCATTGGCTGGGAAGCTCCCAAACAAGGTGCAAAGATGGCGACCTTCCCCCATTTATCCAGGCCTGTAGCTAATGTGGGGCCCATGGGGCCTGGTCCCCTAGCTTTTCTTCCAGGGCCCCTTCCCTGGGTTGGCCCCATAGGAAATTATTGTAATTTTTGGTTTAATTAGCTGCACCACACCCAACGCTCCCTCCCCCCAAAAGCCCTCACTACGGGGCTACATTTATCCCAAGAAGGTCTTGAGAAAGTCAAGGTGAGCAGTGACTCATGAAAGCTCATACTCTGCCGCAAATTTTGTTAGTCTTTAAGGTGCTCCTGGACGCCTGGTAGGTTTTCAGCGACGTTCCCCAATGAGGAATGTATGCATTTTGCAATCGAATCCTGCAAATAGAGAGACTGCTGCAGGGTTGGAGTCCAAGTCTTATGAGGAAAGGCTGAAAGAGTTGGGTCTGTTTAGCCTGGGAAAGAGAAGGCTGAGAGGGGACACGATTGCAGTCTTCAAGTATCTGAAGGGCTGTCATGTAGAAGATGGAGCGGATCTATTCTCTCTTGCAAGACTAGATCTCATGGGTGGGAATTACAGGGGAGTCGATACCCGCTGAATATCAGGAGGAACTTCCTAACTGCAAGAGTGGTTGAGCAGTGGAACAGACTGCCTCGGGAGGGGGTGGGTGCTCCTTCGCTGGACGTTTTCAAGCGGAGGCCGGACAACCATCTTTCGGGTATGTTGTAGGTATGCAGGGCTATCTTTCAGCTATGCTCCTGCAGAGTGCAGGGGGTTGGACGAGATGACCTGCAAGATCCCTTCCAACCAGTGTTCCCTCTAAGCTGAGTTAGTGTGAGCTGGCTCACAGTTTTTTAGCCTCTAGCTCACACATTTTTGCCTTAGCTCAGGAAGGAGGGCTCCGGAGCAAACTAATTCATGCAGCAGCCAAATTGCTTTCTCACAACTTTAATGCTGGTAGCTCATGAAGTAGAATTTTTGCTCACAAGACTCCAAAGCTTAGAGGGAACATTGCTTCCAACTGTAACATTCTATGATTCTATGTATTTCTGATGCACTCAGAATTGTCCATTGTTCGTTTTATATCTGGCTTTGCACAGAATGCTATAGAGGTGTGAGGCGTTGGGTTGCTATTTCTTGGACAGGAAATTCCAGGATATTTGGGGGTGGATCCTGAGGAGAGTAGGACTTCAGGAGGGGAAGGACTTTGGAGGGTATGAGTCCACCCTCCATGGCAGTCGTTTCCTCCAGGGGAACTAGGGTTGACAGGTCCCCTGTGGCCACCAGAGGGGGGTGAGGGGGGTAGAAACGCCAGATCCAGGTTGGGAAACAAGAACACAAGAGATGCCAATGTTGGACCAGGCCAGTGGCCCACCCAGTCCAACACTCTGCCACACAGTGGCCAGAAATACCAGGTGCCCTCAGGAGGTCCAGCAGTGGGCCCAGGACACTAGAAGCCCTCCCACTGCTGCCCCCCCCAAGCACCAGGAACACCGAGCAACACTCACCCAGTCCAACACTCTGCCACACAGTGGCCAGAAATACCAGGTGCCCTCAGGAGGTCCAGCAGTGGGCCCAGGACACTAGAAGCCCTCCCACTGCTGCCCCCCCCCAAGCACCAGGAACACCGAGCATCACTTGCCCCAGACCAAGAGCTCCTATCTATACCTTGTGGCTAATGGCCACGGATGGACCTCTGCTCTGTCTGTTTATCCATAAGAACATAAGACAAGCCAATGTTGGATCATCAGGCCAATGGCCCATCCAGTCCGACACTCTGTCACACAGTGGCCAGAAATACCAGTGCCATCGGGAGGTCCACCAGTGGGGCCAGGACATTAGAAGCCCTCCCACTGTTGCCCCCCCGGCACCAAGAATACAGAGCATCCCTTGCCCCAGACGGAGAGTAATATCTATACCTTGTGGCTAAGAGCCACTGATGGACCTCTGCTCCAGATGCTTATCCAGTTCCCTCTTGAAGCTGTCCATGCTTGTAGCCGCCGCTATCTCCTGTGGCAGTGAATTCCATGTGCTCATCACTCTGGGTAGGGAAGGGCTTCCTTTTATCTGTTCTAACCCAACTGCTCATCAATGCTTTTGAGTGCCCACGAGTTCTTGTATTGTGGGAAAGGGAGAGAACCCCTCCTTTCTCTGCCTTCTCTATCCTGCGCATAATTTTGTAAACCTCTGTCCCATCACCCCTCGATCGTCGTTTCTCCAAGCTGAAGAGCCCAGCGAGGGCCTATTCACACTTTTGTGCACCGATGTTTTGATTTGGTGCTGAGGAGACCTATAAATCCCCCTTTATTGGGCTCCTCCGGGCTCATGTTTATGGAGTGGAGGCTGGCGTTAAAGGCGCCCTGGGGGCCTCTGCCCTGCCCTTCGAACCCGGAGAATAAACACCGCCTCGGGAAAGCATACCTGAGCCATGAGGTCTCCTCAGCAGAACCGTCACTGCTGTTGTGGTTCCGTACCTAAGACACATAGAATCATAGAATGTTAGAGTTGGAAGGGACCTTGCAGGTCATCTAGTCCAGCCCCCTGCACTCTGCAGGAGCAGGGCTATTTTGGAGCAGGAACGCACAGGAACGGAGTTCCGGCTGGCTCCCAAGTTGGCCACGCCCACCAGGAACTCATTAGCATAGCAGGCCACACCCAACAGCAGAAACTCATTAGGATTGGCTACAGTAGGGGTGTGTGGCCTAACATGCAAAGGTGTTCCTGCTACGAAAAAAAGCCCTGGTTTTGACAACAAACAAGGTAAACAGAATAAGAAGCAAAAGGTGGGTTTGGCTGGATGACCACACTTCTGGTAACATGGGGGTGCGGCCTAATGTGCTAATGAGCTGTGCTGTCAGGGGTGTGGCCTAATAGGCTAATGAGTTTCTGTGGTTGGGTGTGGCCTATTATGCTAATGAGTTCCTGCTGGGCTTTTTCTACAAAAAGAGCCCTGTGAGTATACTGAAAGATAGCCCTACATACCTACAACATACCCGAAAGATGGTTGTCCAGCCTCCGCTTGAAAACATCCAGCGAAGGAGAATCCACCCCCTCCCGAGGCAGACTGTTCCACTGCTCAACCACTCTGACAGTTTAACTTTAGACTTTATGTTAGTAAGTTTCTCCTGGTATTTAGCCTGTAACGACTCCCTTGTAATTTCCACCGATTAGACCTAGTCTTGCAATCCGGAGTGAGAGAGAGAATAGATCTGCTCCATCTTCTACGTGACAGCCCTTCAAATACTTGGAAGACTGCAATTGTGTCCCCTCTGAGCCTTCTCTTTCCCAGGCTAAACAGACCCAGCTCTTTCAGCCTTTCCTCATAAGACTTGGATTCCAACCCTCTCACCATCCTGGCTGCCCTCTTCTGGACACGCTCGAGCTTGTTGTTGGAGTTGCTTACACTTCAGTCATTACAGAGTTAAGTGTTGTTTGTTAGGAAACAGGATGGTACGTTACATAATGTATTCAACGGCGGGAACGTTTGTGGGAGTTGTTTATCCTAATGAAGTGAAATGCTTTGATCTAGCATTAATGTATTCACAGGGTTTATGGCCCTTTGTGTGAACCAGAGAGGAAGCTCTCTTCTAGAAACCAAGACAGTTGGAAAGATGTAGCTGTTAGCATAGTAGTACTGAGAGTAACTGCAAGTATGCAACCTTTTTATTTTATTTCTTTTATCCAAAGTACCTTAAGGACCCATGTTTTATTTTGTTTTATAGTAAAGATATTCTTCTTTTACTAAGTGTGTGCTCTTGTGTGTGCAATACAGCCATCGACCCTGAATCAAAGAATCCCAACAGTTGCCAACATCCTTCCTAAAAGGGGGTGCCCAAAACTGGACACAGGACTCCAGGTACTTGGGATGCTTGGGAACTCTGGCACTATTATGCTCAGGAGAGAAGGCAGGGGAGCCAAAGGGTGTGGAGAACTTCTCACTACCTGGCGAGATGCTGTGGTTGCCGGTTGCCAAGTGGGGCCTGGAGACCTCACACACATGGAGCGGCGTCGGTCCATCAAAGTCCGTCTTGTCTACTGCCATTAGCTCTCCATGGTCTCAGGCAGAGAACTTTCACATCACCTCCTGCCTGGTCCTTTCTGTTCAGTTCACGTCAGTTGACCTTTATTGGCATAAAATACCTTAAAAAGGATGACTATAAGAAGAAATAGACATTTAAAACCATGTACAGCCAGACATGTAAAACATAAGGCAGCATAACACAATCACTCATCGGACATTTTCCTGACGTAGCATTATCGCTGATTGTCAAAACATGGCTACGTTCATTGATATTAGAAGACGGTGCACTTCCAAAGCATCAGGAAGGTTTGTCATGTTGGCGAAGAAGAAGAAGAAGAAGAAGAAGAAGAAGAAGAAGAGAAGAGATTGGATTTATACCCCGCCCACTACCCAAGGGAGTTTCAGAGCGGCTTACAAACTCCTTTCTCTTCCCCTCCCCACAGCAGACACCCTGTGAGGTGGGTGGGGCTGAGAGAGCTCTGACAGAAACTGCCCTTTTTCAAGAACAGCTGTGCCAGAACTATGGCTTGCCCAAGGCCATCCAGCCAGGTGCAAGTGGAGGAGTGGGGAATCAAACCCGGTTCTCCCAGATTAGAGTCCGCGCACTTAACCACTACACCAAACTGGCTAAGATAGGATTTAAATATCTAGCATGTAAAACCACATACAATTGACGATGCAACCAAATATGGGAAACAGTTTCAATACATCCAGAATTGCGATGGCCCTTTTAGCTGGAGATGCCGGGGATTGAACCTGGGACCTTCGGCATGGCAAGCAGAGGCTCTGCCACTGAGTGCAGTCCCTCCCCTCTGGAGTTGCCAGTCCCCATGTCCAGGTGGGGGTCCCCCCAGTTTTCAGGGCTTCTATTTGCTTCCAGCCTGGTGGCCTGTGGGGGAAACCCCACCCCCAAACAGCCGCATCCCTGTGTGAAGTCCCGAATGCAATGACGTCATCACGTCAGCACGACGTTGCCAGGGATGCTCTGGTTTGAGAGCCAGCTTGGTGTCGTGGTTAAGTGCGCGGACGCTCATCTGGGAGAACCGGGTTTCATTCCCCATTCCTCCACTTGCACCTGCTGGATGACCTTGGGCAAGCCATAGCTCTGGAACAGCTGTTCTTGAAAAAGAGCCGTTTCTCTCAGCCCCACCTCCCTCACAGGGTGTCTGTTGTGGGGAGGGGAAGGGAAAGGAGTATGTAAGCCGCTCTGAGACTCCCTTGGGTAGTGAAGGTAACTGAAGCTCAAATCCTTTGGCCACCCAATGAGAAGGGAGCACTCACTGGAGAAGAAGACCCTGATGCTGGGAAAGACTGAAGGTCAAAGAAGACGGGGACGGCAAAGGATGAGATGGTTAGACAGTGCCATAGATGCAACGAACATGAAATTGTGCAAACTTCAGAGGGGGTGTGGCTATGCAATTAAGTTATGCGAATGAGTTATGCTAATGAGCTCCTGCACCTCTTTTTCTACGAAATGACCCCTGAGTACAGCCATCATTTCCCTACTAGGGATGCCAGCCTCCAGGTGGGACCTGGGGATCCCCTGGAATTACAAACGATTCCAAGGCTACAGAGATCAGTTCCCCTGGAGACAATGGATGCTTTGAAGGGTGGACTCTCTGGCCTTGTGCCACTGGCTTGTTTTGTATTGCTAGCTATGGGGGGGGGGGGAGTGTGCAGATCTGTCCTCGCAGAGGAGGGAGATCTGAATAAAACTTGGTCTTAAAGGTGCCACTGGACTGTTTTGGATTGCTAGCTATTGGGGGGACGGGACGTGCAGATCTGTCCTCGCAGAGGAGGGAGAGCTTTTACCTGAATAAAACTTGGTCTTAAAGGTGCCACTGGACTGTTTTGGATTGCTAGCTATGGGGGGGCGGGGGACGCGCAGATCTGCCCTCACAGAGGAGGGAGAGCTTGTACCTGAAGGCGGGCCGGGGGGGGGGTTCTGCAACTTACCTGGCTGCTTCTTGCTCCTCATGGCCAAACTGAGGGCTGCTGGGAGCAGGGGGTGGGGCTTGTTGCATGTGCCCGCCCCCTGGGCTCCTTACTGCCGGAGCTCCGCTCCTGTGTGCTCCCACAGGAAATGACCCCAGTTACAGATGCTCTCACTCAACTCTCCACGGGCCCACAGGCAGGCTGTTCTCTCAGACAATGCCACCCGCAAAGTTCCTCCCGAGATACAACTTCCTTGCTGGACATCATGCAGGGCCAGTGTTCCCTCTAACCTGAGTGAGTATGAGCCAGCTCACAGTTTTTTAGCCGCCGGCTCACCCATTTCCCCCTTGGCTCAGGAAGGAGGGCTCCAGAGCAATCCAACCGATGCAGCAGCCAAATCGCTGGCTCACAACTTTAATAGCAGTCGCTCACAAAGTAGAATTTCTGCTCATGGGACTCCACAGCTGAGAAGGGAGCATTGCTCACAGGGCGTCTCTTTTTCTGCACGCTTATCATCAGAGGGCGCATCTGTTTCCAGCTCTGCAAGAGGGCTGGGGCAGGCGGGGAGGCTTCATTAAGGAAATAAAAAGATGCCGAGTGGTATCCCTTCAGGGGCTCTTTCCTGGCTGCCTGCGGGAGGGCCGCTTCCCCTCCCTGCGAGATGCTGACTCAGGTTTTCCCTTCTTATCACCCCCCACCCCCTTTCTGTTTGATTTATTGGTTCTCGCTGGACTTACTCACTCCTTCTTCCAGGTTCGTCTTCCAGGCCCTGCTGACGTCCTTGGCCCCCCAGCGACATCGGGAGAATGCCCAATTAAATTCGAAATGGCTGGATGTGAGTTACGCACCGAACGATGATAACGCCTGTGCCGAGTCCAGCCTGCCAAATAGACTAGCCAATGTTCCCTCTAAGCTGTGGAGTCTTGTGAGGAACAATTCTACTTGGTGAGCTACTGGTATTAAAGTTGTGAGCGAGCGATTTGGCTGCTGCATAAATTAGTCTGCTCTGGAGCCCTCCTTCCTGAGCTAAGACAAAAATGTGTGAGCCAGGGGCTAAGAAACCGTGAGCTAGCTCACGCTAACTCAGCTTAGAGGGATGTGATCGAAAGAATTTTGCAGACGTTCTCTCTTCATTAGCATATTAGGCCAAACCCCTGACAGCACAGCTCATTAGCACATTAGGCCACACACCCATGTTACCAGAAGTGTGGTCATCCAGCCACACCCACCTTTTGCTTCTTATTCTGTTACCTTGTTTGTTGTCCAAACCCAGGCCCTTTTTTTGCAGCAGGAACTCCTTTGCATGTTAGGCCACACACCCCTAATGTAGCCAATCCAAATGAGTTCCTGCTGTTGGGTGTGGCCTGTTATGCTAATGAGCTCCTGCTGGGCGTGGCCAACTCGGGAGCCAGCCAGAACTCCGTTCCTGTGTGTTCCTGCCCCAAAATAGCCCTGGATCTTGCATAGATTTTAAAAAGGGGAGAGATGATGGAGGTTCTCCCTCCCCTTCCCACTCCCCCCAAAGACTAGGATTCGAGGGCATCTAACGAAGCTGATGAGCAGTAGTTTCCAGAGGGACAACAGGAAATACTTCTTTACACAGAGAGTGATTAAAATTTTCTTCCGAAGTCATCAACCCCCTCCTGCCGGCTTGTTCTCAGAACGGTTGCTTAGGCTGGCAGACGTGATTCACTTGCAGCAGCTGAGAACTGCCACCTAAAGTGGTTGACAGCTTGCAATTTAGAGATCTGTCCCGGTCACAGCTTTCTCTTGGCTAAACAGTTAATAGGCCGAGCAGAAGAACACCTATTTGGAACAGACAGCTTGAGAAGACTCAGAGAGAGAACAGAATAGCTGAGTCATACTCCTCAAAATTCTGGCTTTTCTTTCTGCACTGAGAACTTCAGCCCCGCCAGAGGGGGGGTGGAAATGCCGCACAAGCAATGCTCCCTCTAAACTATGGAATCCTGTGAGCAAAAATGCTACTTCATGAGCTACTAGCATTAAAGTTGTGAGCCAGCGATTTGGCTGCTGCATCAATTAGTTGGCTCTGGAGCCCTCCTTCCCAAGCTAAGGCAAAAATCTGTGAGCCGGAAGCTAAAAAACTGTGAGCTAGCTCACACTAACTCCGCTTAGAGGGAACACTGCCCCACAAGCCACAGGATCCTGGCAACAGGCCTGCTATGAAGACCTAGGGGAGTACACTTGCCGATTCCTATGCCACAGAGGTCCCCAATTTGGCACCTGCGGACATCACACCACCCACCAACACCTTTTTTTGTGGGGGCAACCATTCTGTAGCTGGCTATACCTCCTGCAGCAGCCATTTAGCAGCAGCGATTGCATGGTTGTGCCCAATGCTCCCTCTAAGCCATGGGGTCTTGAGAGCAAAAATTCTACTTTGTGAGCTCCTGGCCTTAATGGACGGGATGGGCCATTGGCCTGATTCAACATTGGCTTCTCTTATGTTCTTATGTTCTCTCTCTGTTCCTTCAGTTCGCACTTAAGAAGAAGAAGAAGAAGAGAAGAGATTGGATTTATACCCCGCCCTTCACTTGGAGTCTCAGAGTGGCTTACAAACTCCTTTCCTTTCCCCTCCCCACAACAGACACCCTGTGAGGTGGGTGGGGCTGAGAGAACTCTGACACAAACTGCTCTTTTTCAAGAACAGCTCTTATCAGAGCTACGGCTTGCCCAAGGTCATCCAGCCAGGTGCAAGTGGAGGAGTGGGGGAATCACACCCGGTTCTCCCAGATTAGAGTCCGCACACTTCACCACTACACCAAACTGGTGAAGAAGAGGAGGAGGAGGAGGAAGAGGAGGAGGAGGAGGAGGAGGAGATTGGATTTATACCCTGCCCTTCACTACCCAAAGGAGTCTCAGAGTGGCTTACAAACTCCTTTCCCTTCCCACAACAGACACCCTGTGAGGTAGGTGGGGCTAAAAGAGCTCTGACAGAAACTGCTCTTTTTCAAGAACAGCTCTTATCAGAGCTACGGCTTGCCCAAGGTCATCCAACCAGGTGCAAGTGGAGAAGTGGGGGAATCAAACCCGGTTCTCCCAGATTAGAGTCCGCACACTTAACCACGACACCAAACTGCATAAATCGATTTGCTCTGGAGCCCTCCTTCCTGAGCGAAGACAAAAATGTGTGAGCCGGGGGCTAAAAAACGATGAGCGAGCTCACACTAACTCAGCTTAGAGGGAACACTGGCTGTGCCCACCGCGGTCTCTCTGCATTCCAAAGGCGCCTGCAGGCTCAAAAGGCGTGGGGGACCCTGCTATCCCAGGCGACTGGGGCCACCCTTTCCAAGCCCCTTGTCAACTGATTGTCTGGTCTTTCGGAGCCAAGGAGCCGAAATCGATCTCTGGCCAGGCGCTCCAACTTGGCCTGCTCCCGGCGAGCTATAAACCAGTGGCGTGCAAAGCTACCAGTCGAGAGCGAGACACACCCTTTTTATAAGCAGGCCGTTCATATCTGGCAGACCGGCGAAGGCGAGGAAGCCGCCAGGAGGGCTGGTGGATGGAAAATTCCCCAACTCCCCTGATGCAGGGGCCGCATCAGCGCTCTGTAGCAGAGACGCTGTCAGCTCGTTTTCCCACGCCGGCACCTCCTTATCCACACGCACCTCTTGGTGTGAACACGCACGTTTTCGCGACGCCCTCGCCCAGTCCATGAGAAGCACCACCCAGACGGGGAGAGAAGCTGCATTGCGCAAGGGAAGGGAAAAACGCAATCCAACCAACGCATTTCTGAAACGTCCTGAAAGCCCCTGTGGTCGGTGTTCCCTCTAAGCTGAGTCAGCGTGAGCCAGCTCACAGTTTTTTAGCCGCCGGCTCATCCATTTTTTGCCTTCGCTCAGGAACGGTGGCTACAGAGTAAACTAACGTATGATGCTCCCTCTAAGCGGTGGCGTCTTGTGAGCAAAAATCCTACTCTGTGAGCTCCCAGCATTAAAGTTGTGAGCGAGGAATTGGGCCGCTGCATAAATTACTTTGCTCTGGAGCCATCCCTTCCCGAGCTGAGACAAAACCGTGTGAGCTGGAAGCTAAGAAACTGTGAGCTAGCTCACACTAGCTCAGCTTAGCGGGAACACTTTTGTTGTTCAGTCGCACATGGACCAGCTCCCGCCAGGCCCTCCTGTCTTCCGCCGTCCTCTGAAGTTTGCTCAATTTCATGTTCGTTGCATCTGTGACACTGTCTCACCATCTCATCCTTTGCCGTCCCCGTCTTCTTTGACCTTCAGTCTTTCCCAGCATCAGGGTCTTCTCCAGTGAGTGCTCCCTTCTCATTTGGTGGCCAAAGTATTTGAGCTTCAGTTTCATTATCTGGCCTTCCAGGGAACAGTCAGGGTTGATTTCTTTCAGGATTGACTGATTTGATCTCCTTGCAGTCCAAGGGACTCTCAAGAGTCTTCTCCAGCACCATAGTTCAAAAGAATCTATTCTTCAGCGCTCGGCCTTCCTTATAGTCCAACTCTCGCAGCCATACATGATTACTGGGAATACAGCGGAAGACAGGAGGGCCTAGCGGGAGCTGGTCCATTGGGTCGCGAAGAGTCGGACTCGACTGTGTGACTGAACAACAACAACAACAACAACAACAATAACATACAGATTGCGAACTACAAGACAATTTTGCATCAGTGTTTTAAAAGTCAAGCCCCAACAGGAGTTTCTAGAATTATAAACCCACGTCTCCTTGCATGAAGTCTTCCAAAAAGGGGGACCGCCTTCTTGATCGTTGTATGGATGCTTTTTTGCCGGTCCTACAAAAGACACATTGTGCAGCTAAGATTCATGGACGGAGTACTCCTGTCATTCTCAAAGGACTGGCAAAGGTTCCCCCCCAACATCTGGTTTCATCTGACCCCCCAAAAAAACCCACTGTTCCCTCTTCCACAGAGTGGAAACCCTCCTTATTCCGAGAAACTGAGAGAATATTTCCTTGATAATTCAGTTCCCGGGAGGGAGGATACGGGGGGAAGGAAACACACAGGAGTCTGGTGGGGCAATAAACTCTCTAATCACAAGAACCAGGCTTTGGTTTTTCCTGTGTCATGTCCTCGGAGAGTGTCAGTGGGCTCGAGGACATTCCCCCGCTCATCATCTCTGGCGAGGCAGCAAACGGTTCCTCGGTCCTGTTTATGCAATGAGGAGATGGTTTCTGCGAACTCCTCTGATCAATGTGACACCTAAAGAAGGAGGGAGAGAATTTCACATTTCTCAAAGGGGGACTCGCGTCGCTGAATAGTGATGAATAGTGATGAAAACGCTTGTGCGTGTTTCGCTGATACAGAACCAATGCTCCCTCTAAGCTATGGAGTCCTGTGAGCAAAAAATTCTACTTTGTGAGCGACTGGCATTAAAGCTGTGAGCAGGTGATTTGGCTACTGCATGAATTAGTTTGCTCTGGAGCCACCCTTCCTGAGCTAAGACGAAAATGTGTGAGCCAGGGGCTAAAAAACTGAGCTGGCTCACACTAACTCAGCTTAGAGGGAACACTGCACAGACCCCTGCAGAGATCCAGGATTTCTAATTTCGCCTTACACCAAAAACTAACAGGAGCCCTGCTGGACCGGACCAGCGGTCCATGTAGTCTGGCATCCCATTGCAAGCAGTGGCTAGCCAGATGCAAAGGGAAGGCCACAAGTTTAGACCCCATTCCGCTATCACGGCTAACTGCCCACAATAGACCCATCCTCCGGATATTTCTCAGCCACCTTTTAAATCTGTCTAAGGCAGTGGGCATCACTAAATGAGTTCCACAAGTCAGCCACCTAGTGTGTGAAATATCACTTCCTGTTGTCTCTTTTGAATCTTTTGTTGTTCTTGTTGTTCAGTCGCAAAGTCGAGTCCGACTCTTCGTGACCCCATGGACTAGATCCCGCCAGGCCCTCCTGTCTTCCGCTGTCCTCTGAAGTTGGCTCAGTTTCATGTTCGTTGCATCTGTGACACTGTCTAACCATCTCATCCTTTGCCGTCCCCGTCTTCTTTGACCTTCAATCTTTCCCAGCATCAGGGTCTTCTCCAGTGAGTGCTCCCTTCTCATTGGGTGGCCAAAGTATTTGAGCTTCAGTTTCATTATCTGGCCTTCCAGGGAACAGTCAGGGTTGATTTCTTTTAGGATTGACTGATTTGATCTTCTTGCAGTCCAAGGGACTCTCAAGAGTCTTCTCCAGCACCATAGTTCAAAAGAATCTATTCTTCGGCGCTCGGCCTTCCTTATAGTCCAACTCTCGCAGCCATACATGACTACTGGGAATACCATTGCTTGGACCATGCGTATTTTTGTTGGCAGGGTGATGTCTCTACTTTTTATCATGCTGTCTAGGTTTGCCATCGCTTTCCTCCCAAGTAGCAGGCGTCTTTTAATTCCATGGCTGCAGTCACAGTCTGCGGTGATTTGGGATCCCAGGAACGTGAAGTCTGTCACTACTGCCGGTCATTTTCATACGGTGAACTTGTGTGCTAGCATTACGGCGGAGGGAGGAAAGTTGCAGTCGATCTGCTTTCTTCATACCGTGCCTGATTTTGTAGACCTGTTATGTTACCCCTCAGTTGCCTTTCTAGAAAGTTCCAGGTGGTTCAGGGGAAGAGTACTTGCTCAGCATGCAGAAGGCCCCAGGTTCAGTCCCTGGCTTCTCCAGTTAAAAGGACCAAGGAGTGAATGATGTGAAAGACCTCTGCCTGAGACCACGGAGAGCTGCTCAAGCGTGTTCGGAAGAGGGCGACCACGATGGTGAGAGGGTTGGAATCCAAGTCTTACGAGGAAAGGCTGAAAGAGCTGGGTCTGTTTAGCCTGGGGAAGAGAAGGCTTAGAGGGGACATGATTGCAGTCTTCAAGTATCTAAACGGCTATCATGTAGAAGATGGAGCAGATCTATTCTCTCTTGCTCCGGATTGCAAGACTAGATCGAATGGGTGGAAATGAATGACAAGGGAGTCGTTACCGGCTAAATATCAGGAGAAAATTCCTAACTGTGAGAGTGGTTGAGCAATGGAACAGTCTGCCTTGGGAGGTGGTGGAGGCTCCTTCGCTGGAGGTTTTCAAGTGGAGGCTGGACGACCATCTTTCGGGTATATTGTAGGGCCATCTTTTGGCGATGCTCCTGCAGAGTGCACGGTGTTGGACTAGATGACCTGCGAGATCCCTCCCAACTCTAACATTCTGTGATTCTATGCTACCAGCCTGTGTAGGCAATACTGACCTTGATGGTCTGATTCAGTAGAAGGCAGCTTCATGTGTGGATGTGGAAGTTGATCTTAGGAGTCTGAGAACCGTGAAATGTTTCCCGTTGCCACGGGAGAAGGATGTGGGGATCCTTCTACAACGTGGGGAGGGCAGGATATAAGTCTAATAAAATAAAATAAAAATAAATCAACTTGCCACTCTTGCCCACTCTCAGGCAATTGAAGTGGCGCCGTGGCTTCTGGTCACTGCATCCACAACACTCTAGGAATTTCCCCATCTCTATGATCTTTACCATAGAGATTTGGGGGAATTCATAGAACACCACTGAGGCAGGGAATGTCAGTTCTGGGCAATCCCCTGAAAATGGCATTGCCTCATCAGCAACTCTCCCCCTCTCCACATTCTAACCTCCGAAAAGCTCCCAGATTAGAGTCCGCGCACCTAACCACGACACCAAACTGGCTCTCCAGGGGAACTGATCTCTGCAGTCTGGAGACGAGCTGTAATTCCGGGAGGATCCCCAGGTTCCACCCGGAGGCCGACATCCCTAAACCGGGGTCTTTGTCGCATTGCACGAGAGGAAGGCAGGCAATTCTTTTTAAAGGCCATAATCGCCAAAGGGTCACGAAAGGCAACTCCACCGTCGCTTCGGTGGAGTCCTCCGTTGTGTTTCTCCGCCCTCGGGCGGGGCCGGGACAGGAAAGACAGCCGCAGAAACCCTTCGAGGCGAAAAAGAAATGTTCAGGCGTGACCGGTGACCCCCGCCACCCTCCCTCCCCCTCCGCTCCCTTCAAGTAACAATAATTGTTGACAGGTCTGGAAAAAATGTTCTCACCCCGAATATAAACAGCACTGGAAGGAGAGCCAGTCGGAGACCAGATGTTGCTGGGAAATGTGGAAGAACCAACTCAACAATTTCCACCACATGCATCCATTAATTTTTTTTTTGGGGGGGGAATTAGGGAATGGTCTCTTTTTATTCCCATTGATTGAACAGCATGAATGCAGGCTGTTTTTTTAATCTATATATCTAATACCGAAGGCACCCCCTGTATGCGGATATCTAAATCTGCACATCGGGGGCACCTGGGGAGCAGGGGGATTTTCCTGCACACTTGGGGCAGTCCCCAGGTGTGCACAAAAATCTAAAAAGTTGAAAAAAGGGGGGCAATATTTAAATCCCCCCCAAAAGTAAAAGAGACTTCCCTGCACATGCGCAGGGAACGCTCTGGAAACTGCGGTGGGCTGGCGGTTCGAAGCCGCTCCGGAGCAGGGGGAGGGAGGAGGAGATCAGCAGCGGCGGTGGAGAAGGAGACCGCCGGAGCTGGGGGGGGGAAGGGGAAGAAGAAGATCAGCAAGGCCCAGCGGCTACAAGTCGCTCGGGCCTCGCTGTGGGGGGTGGGGGAGGAGTCACACCAGCAGCTGCATGTGGAGGAGTGGGGGATCAAACCCGGTTCTCCCAGATTAAAGCCTGTGCTCCTAACCACTACACCAAACTGGCTCTTATAGGGCTACCAACTCTGGGTTGAGGGTGGAGCCCGGAAGAGTGGAGGGGAGGAACGTTGGTTAGGTCATAATCCCGTGCAGTCCTCCTTCCATTTGCTCCAGGAGAAGTGGAATAAAAGTGTCAAACAAATAAGTAATAAATAAGTGATTTAAGTAGTCTGGAGATCAGTTGTAGTTCCAAATCTCCAGTCCCCACCTGGAGGGTGGCAACCCTAGCCCTTTAGCTCCTCCCCTCCCTATATTGTCTCCTGCAGCAGCTGTTCCATCTGATCATTAAAAGGTAAAGGTAAAGGTTCCCCTTGCTCAAAAGCCAGTCGAGTCCGACTAGGGTTGCGGTGCTCATCTCCGTTTCAAAGCCGAAGAGCCAGCGCTGTCCGAAGACGTTTCCGTGGTCATGTGGCCAGCATGACTAAACACCGAGGCGCACGGAACGCTGTTAGCTTCCCACTGAAGTGGTACCTATTGATCTACTTGCAATGTCTTGCTTTTGTACTGCTAGGTTGGCAGGAGCTGGGGCCAGAGACGGGAGCTCATTCTGTCATGCGGCACCCGGGTCTTGAGCTGCTGAACTACCGACCTTCCGCAGCCTGCAGTTCAGCATCTTAACCACTTGAGGCACCGCAGCCTCATATATATATGCAGGGGGTTGGACTAGAGAGAGATTTTAAATATAACTTTTGGGCTTGTCGCAAGAGATCTTCTCCTTTCCACTTCTGTCCAATGCTCCCTCTAATCTGTGGAGTCTCGTGAGCAAAAATCCTGCTTTGTGAGCTACTGCCATTTAAGTTGTGAGCCAGCGATTTGGCTACTGCATAAATTGGTTTGCTCTGGAGCCCTCCTTCCAGAGCTAAGGCGAAAATGTGTGAGCCGGAGGCTAAGAAACTGTGAGCTAGCTCACACTAACTCAGTTTGGTGTAGTGGGTAAGTGCGCGGACTCTGTGTCACACAGTGGCCAAAAATACCAGGTGCCATTAAGAGGTCCAGCAGCGGGGCCAGGACACTAGAAGCCCTCCCACTGTTGCCCTCCCCCCCAAGCACCAAGAATACAGAGCATCTCTTGCCCCAGACCGAGAGTTCCTATCTATACCTTCTGGCTAAGAGCCACTGATAGATCTCTGCTCCATATGTTTATCTATAGGAACATAAGAGAAGCCAACGTTGGATCAGGCCAATGGCCCATCCAGTCCAACACTCTGTGTCACACAGTGGCCAAAAATACCAGGTGCCATCAGGAGGTCCACCAGTAGGGCCAGGACACTAGAAGCCCTCCCACTGTTGCCCCCCACCCAGCACCAAGAATACAGAGCATCACTTGCCCCAGACCGAGAGTTCCTATTTATACCTTGTGGCTAATAGCCACTGATGAACTTCTGCTCCATATGCTTATCTAATTCCCCCTTGAAGCCATCCATGCTTGTAGCTGCCACCACTTGAGTGGTGAATTCCATGTGTGAATCACTCTTTGGGTGAAGAAGGACTTCCTTTTATCCGTTCTAACCCGACTGCTCAGCAATTTCATGGGGTGCCCACAAAGAGTTCTAGTATTGCGAGAAAGGGAGAAAAGTCCTTCTTTCTCTCCCTGCTCTGTCCCATGCATAATCTTATAAACCTCAATCATAACAACTAATAAAATAACATACAAGAAGCGAGTTGTTACAAGCAAGAACTCAACAAGTATATTGTGATAATAAAACGAATGGCACTAACATATTTACTAACAGTGAAAAGATCTCCTTCTCTTGGGGTTTTAGTCTAGCGTGGTTTGCTTTTCTTTATCCCCAGTTGTAGTCCCTCCCCTATATTTCTTTGTAGTTTGTAGTATAGGCAAAATAAAAAATATCCCTACGGGGATTAAAAAAAAAAGATCCTGTCACCCCTCAGCCGTCATTTCTCCAAGCGAAAGAGCCCCCAGTGCTTTAACCTTTCTTCATAGGGAAAGTGTCCCAACCCTTTGATCATTCTAGTTGCCCTTTTCTGTGCTTTCCCCCAGTACTATCATATCCTTTTTGAGGTATAAATCATGAAACAAACAAATAAATAAATAAACCTGGATCTGGCAACAGTACCCCCCCCCCTGCCCCGCTGGTGGGCAGGGGGCAGCTGGCAACCCTAAGTCCCCAACACTACCACTAAAAACAACATGGGGAAAAATGTCCAGAAATGAAATTGGATTGTCAGTAGGGTTACAAAGCTCCCCCCTGGCTATTGGTGGAGGATGGGAGGGCAGGGTTGCCAGCTCCAGGGTGGGAGACTCCTGGAGATTTGAGGATGGAGCGTGGACAGGGACCTCCGTGGGGCACAGAGCCCACCCTCTACAAGCATGGATGGCTTCAAAAGGGAATTAGATAAGCATATGGAGCAGAGGTCCATCACTGGCTATTAGCCACAAGGTATAGATAGGGGCTCTGGGGCAAGGGATGCTTTGTCTTCTTGGTGCTTGGGGGGGTCAACAGTGGGAGGGCTTCTAGTGTCCTGGCCCCACTGCTGGACCTCCTAATGGCACCTGGTATTTTTTGGCCACTGTGTGATACAGAGTGTTGGACTGGATGGGCCACTGGCCTGATCCAACATTGGCATCTCTTATGTTCTTATGTTCTTATCCATTCTCTCCAGGGGAACTGGCCTCTGTAGTCTGGGGATAAGATGTCATTCCAGGGGATCCCCAGGTTCCGCCTGGAGGCTGACATCCCAGGCCTCCCCATAAGATGAACCCAAAACAAAAGGAGGACTGCTGTTTCAACCCCGTCTTCCCAGAGAGGGCACAAAGAGAGGAGAAAATATGCGTATGGCTGTGTGTGTGTGTGTGTGTTTTGTAAGAACCTATTAAAACAACTACGTTTGCGGTCGCATTGTTTTGCCCGACTCCAACTGGCCAGGCCTCCAGAAACGATCTCTGGAGTCGCAGCAACAGATGGCAGCCAGAACGCTGGCATTCCAGATGCATGAAATTCTGTAACGTTCTTATTTCATTTTATAAGGCAACAGAACAGTACTATCAAAATCGGCGCTCTCTCTCTCTCTCTCTCTTTTCCACACTGAAGTGCATGCAGTACATAAATAGCTGGGATGTAGCAGAGGAATATGCAGCTTCGTAAATAAACGCCCGTTCACCTTGCAATGGTGAACGTTTTTGAGGAGGGGGAGACAGGAGAGAGAAGCTGGAAAGATGAGTTCAGCGGGGCTTCCCTGCGTCACTATTGAAAGATCCCAAATTGGACTTGGTGTGGAATGCCGCAAAAGCACACTTCAAATGGCTTTCGTTTTTTATCCCCAAACTTCATGGGGAGGATGGGGCTGTCAGTAGCTAGATCTGAGTCTAGTAGCCCCTTAGAGACAAACAAGATTTTGGGTTATAAGCTTTCATAGAATCATACAGTTGGAAGGGACCTCCAGGGTCATCTAGTCCAACCCCCTGGACAATGTAGTAAATTCACAAATACCTCCCCCTCTACACCCCCAGTGACTGCTGATCCATGGCCAGAAGATGACAAAAAAAACCCTCCAGGATTGCTTCCTGACCCCAAAGTGGCAATCGGCATTTCCCTGGGTGTGTAAAAAAGGGCCACAAGAACTAAGCACTGAGGCAACCCTTCCTGCCCTCCCTCTCATGATCTACCTAAGTTCACAGAATCTGCATTGCTGTAAGGTGGCTATCTAAAGGTAAAGGTAAAGGTTCCCTTGCTCGAAAGCCAGTCGAATCCGACTCTAAGGTTGCGGTGCTCATCTCCGTTTCAAAGCCGAAGAGCCAGCACTGTCCGAAGATGTTTCCGTGGTCATGTGGCCGGCATGACTAAACACCAAGGCACACAGAACGCTGTTACCTTCCCACCGAAGTGGTACCTATTTATCTACTTGCAATTTCTTGCTTTCGAACGGCTAGGTTGGCAGGAGCTGGAACTAGAGACAGGAGCTCACTCCGTCA
>NW_015176512.1:290528-299285 GCF_001447785.1 Gekko japonicus | reverse complement strand
TCTCCAGACCCCTCATCATCTTCGTTGCGCTCCTCTGGACACGTTCCAGCTTGTCTCTATCCTTCTTAAATTGTGGTGCCCAAAACTTAACACAACATTCTAGGTGAGGTCTAACGAGAGCAGAGTAAAGCAATGCCATCACTTTGCGCAATCTGGACACTATATTTTTCCTGATACAGCTTAAAATGGCATTTGCCTTTTTCGCTACCGCATCACACTGCTGACTCATCTTCAGTGTATGGTCTACTAAGACCCCGAGATCCTTTTCACATACTACTGCCAAAACAAGTCTCGCCCACCCTATAATTATGGATTTGATTTTTCCTACCTAAATGCAGGACTTGACATTAATTCCCATTGAAATTCATTTTATTTATTCATTTAGCCCAGTTTTTCATCCTGTCAAGATCATCCTGTATCCTGACTCTGTCTTCTACCGTATTTGCTACTTATATGACATAAGTAGAAAATGCAGTAACAGAAGGATGATGATGATGATGATGATAATACTTTCCATTTATTAATCACTTTCCCCAGTGGGCTCAAAGCGATGTACAGTTACTCATTATAGGCCAGGGACTAACAATGTTTGTAGGGGATAGGGAAGACAACATATATTCATTTAATTGCACATGCCGTCACTGCACGGTGTAGATGTCTTCTGCCTTGGCTCCATCGTTTTCCGCACGGCTGCTTGTCGACCAGGCTTCAGGACCTGTATGTCAATCGCCACACTGCCACCGCCTGGCCGGAACATCCACTGCAGGGATTCTTCGTAGCCGAGAAGTTCTTTCGCCTTTTCCCCGAACCTCGACCAGGACGTCCGACCGTCAGCTAACACCCTCCCACAAGGGAGATTGGCGTGCCCACCCTCTCTAAGGAGTGGTTCCCATTTTATCTACTCGCCGAAGCTTTCAAATCGCTGGGTGGATGATGAGCTGGGGCAACAGGCTGGCTGCTCACACCAGCGCGGGGCTCAAACTAACACAGTTCAGATGTTAAGACAGTGGGATATACCCACTGTGCCACATACAGCAAATACATCCTATACACAGTGATGTTCTCACAGTCCCATTCTTTTTATTAAAGCACCTCCCTGTACCATTCCATTGTAATAGAGCCTTTTTACCACTAAGGGTTGCTACGCAGAGGCAGGCAATGGCAGACCACCTCTGAACATCTCCTGCTTTGAAAACCCTAGAAGTCCGCAACAACTTGATGGAACTTTCCACCACCACCAGAAGCTTCTAATTTCTATTGTTGTTCAGTCATACAGTCGAGTCCGACTCTTGGCGACCCATAGAACACGTCACGCCAGGCCCTCCTGTCTTCCGTCATACTCCAGAGTTTGCCTAATTTCATGTTCATCGCACTGATAATGCTGTCTCACCATCTGCCGTTCCCTTCTTCTTTGACCTTCAATCTTTCCCAGCATCAGGGTCTTCTTCAGGGAGTGCTCCCTTCTCATTTGGTGGCTGAAGTATTGGAGCTTCAGCTTCAGCATCTGGCCTTCCAGGGAACAGTCAGAGTTGGTTTCTTTTAGGATTGACTGGTTTGATCGCAGGCATCTTTTAAGCCAGTTTGGTGTAGTGGTTAAGTTGTTGTTGTTTAGTCGCACAGTCGACTCTTTGCGACCCCATGGATCATCTCCCGCCAGGCCCTCCTGGTTAAGTGGTTAAGTACTCTGACTCTAATCTGGGAGAGCCGGGTTTGATTCCACACTCCTCCACTTGCAGCTGCTGGATGACCTTGGACAAGCCGTAGTTCTGATAAGAGCTGTCCTTGAAAAAGAGCAGTTTCTTTCAGAGTTCTCTCAGCCCCACCGACCTCACAGGGTGTCTGTTGTGGGGAGGGGAAGGGAAAGGAGTTTGTAAGCCGCTCTGAGACACCTTTGGGTAGTGAAGGGCGGGGTATAAATCCAATCTCCTCTTCTTCTTCTCTTAATTTCAGGGCTGCAGTCAGCGTCTGCAGTGATCTTGGATCCCAGGAACGGGAATTCTGTCACTGCTTCCATGACTTCCCCTTCCATTTGCCAAGGAGTGTTGGGGCCAGATAATATTATGATCCTCTAGGGCCGAAAGGTCTGTGATTTATCAGGATCATTTGTGGCTATTAAGAGAAACGCATGATTGACGAGTCAAACCGTGCAGGTATCGGTACCACAAAAGAGACTACAAAAGAACACCCTTCACGCTTTACCCGCAAACCATTGCAGAGATTTGCATAACGTTCTCCTTAAATTCTGGTTGTCCGTCGGCCACTAGATGGAAGCAAACCGTAATCTGTGAGGCTGTGGCTCGGCCACGGAGGATCCCCAGAACGCCGGCCAGCCTGCTTGTGTGTGGTCCCCGGGCTTCATCTTACCTTCTCAGTAACGTTTAACGGAGGAAATGCAGAACTTAAAGCAAATCAATCCTTGGACATCGTAAAACACGCAGACTTGGCAGCTGCCCAGGCGTTTGGCGTGAGCTGGCCGAATTGTGGGAAGAGACGGCTGGCACACATTCCATCAGAGTTCGAGGCAATTTGTCCCTCCACAGCCCAATCTCCTTTAAGGAAAGTGCTTGTCCCCCCCCCCATAACTTAGCACTTGCATTTTCCATATAAAGTAAAGGTAAAGGTTCCCCTTGCTCGAAAGCCAGTCGAGTCCGAATCTAGGGATGCGGTGCTCGTCTCTGTTTCCAAGCCGAAGAGCCAGCGCTGTCCGAAGACTTCTCCGTGGTCATGTGGCCGGCAGGACTAGACACCGAGGCACACGGAACGCTGTTACCTTCCCACTGAAGTGGTACCTATTTATCTACTTTTATTTATTTATTTATTTAAATTTCTACCCCGCCCTCCCCACGAATGGGCTCAGGGTACCTAACAAACAAGGGCACCGTGTGCCGATACATAAAACCGAGATAAACGGGATAAAACAGAATAAATATCAAAATTACAGAAAGTGCTTGATGCTGTTGCTCTTAAATTAAAACAAGATGGTGTCCAATAGATGTTGCCTCCATCCCCGTACAACGGTACCGATCTGCCGCGCCACTGAAGTGCGATCGTCATAGGGCCACTCCATTCCCAGTTATCAGACCGGTTCATTGGTGATGGTGGTAGTGGCGGCGCCTAGTCGAAAGCCTGGCGGAAGAGCTCCGTCTCGCAGGCCCTGCGGAACTGTACAAGGTCCTGCAGGGTCCTGATCTCCTCCAGGAGCGCTTATTAGGCCGGCCGGTCTGGGGCGCCGCAACAGATAGAGTCTGTGTCGAGGAAGGTGATGTACTGTGGGGCGTCTTGGGTTCCAAGTGGGTTCCAAGTCGGTCCGTGGCATATTCCCAGGCTGAAGCAATTGTTATTGTCGTTATTGTTGTTGTTACAGCTCAATTCTCAGTCCTCAGTTGCAGGAGCGCGAACACACGCCTCCTGCAATACCGCCATCTTCATACATGCAATTTCTTGCTTTCAAACTGCTAGGGTGGCAGGAGCTGGGGCCAGAAATGGGAGCCCACTCCGTCACGCGGCAAGAGGGTCTCAAACTGCCGAACTACCGACCTTCCAGTCCGCAGCTCGGCGTCTTAACCTCTGAGCCACCTAAGTACCTAAATAGGGATCATGTTAAATTTCTCAACCCTGATGTTTTAACCTGGAAATAGATGATCTGAATTCCAGTTCTCCCTTGTGTAAGTGGAATCTATGATTCTTTACTTCCATGCCATTCTTGGCTTCTTTGCAATAAAACCAGAGCTATTTTTGGGCAGGAACGCACAGGAACTTCCGGCTGGCTCCCAAGTTGGCCACGCCCAGCAGGAACTCATTAGCATAACAGGCCACACCCAACAGCAGGAACTCATTAGGATTGGTTACATTAGGGGTGTGTGGCCTAACATGCAAAGGACTTCGTGCTCCAAAAAAAGGCCCTGGGTTTTGACAACAAACAAGGTAAACAGAATAAGAAGCAAAAGGTGGGTGTGGCTGGATGACCACACTTCTGGTAACACGGGGGTGTGGCCTAATATGCTAATGAGCTGTGCTGTCATGGGTGTGGCCCAATATGCTAATGAGTTCCTGCTGTTGGGTATGGCCTATTATGCTAATGAGTTCCTGCTGGGCTTTTTCTACCAAAAAAGCCCTGAATAAAACATATGCACTGATCATTACTTGTGCATCAATAAACTAGCATTATTCATTATATGGAGATTGTAGGCTAACCCTGACCAGGATAGCCCAAGGTAGCCGGATCAAATCAGATCTTGGAAGCTAAACAGGGTCGGTCCTGGGTTGTATTTGAAAGGCCGACCTCCACGGAATACCAGGGGCGTGAGGCGGAGGCAGGCAATGGCAAAACCACCTCTGAAGCGTCTCTTGCCTTAAAAACAAGTCTACCTCGCCACCTAGTGGTGTATAATACTAAAGACCTTCTGGTTGCCAGGCAATCTTAGGATCTCCTGGCTATTCTGCACACAATGCCATGTGATAATTAATTAACAGGTGGCTAGATTGCTGGTTGGGCCAGCTAGCAGAAGCAGGTAATCCCCCCGCTACTGCAGTAATGAAATTGGTTAGTGATATGCTCCAGAGCCCAATTCAAGGTGTTTGCTTTGACCTCTAAAGCCCTCAGCCACACCCACCTTTCCCTTCTTATTCTGTTTACCTTGTTTGTTGTCAAAAACCCAGGGCCTTTTTTTGTAGCAGGAACTCCTTTGCATGTTAGGCCACACACCCATAATGTAGCCGATCCTAATGAGTTTCTGCTGTTAGGTGTGGCCTATTATGCTAATGAGTTCCTGCTGGGTGTGGCCAACTCGGGAGCCAGCCGGAACTCCGTTCCTGTGCGTTCATTATATGGAGATTGTAGGCTAACCCTGACCCGGATAGTCCAAGGTAGCCCGATCCCGTCAGATCTTGGAAGCTAAACAGGGTCGGTCCTGGGTTGTATTTGAAAGGCCGACCTCCACGGAATACCAGGGGCATGAGGCTTAGGGGTGTGTGGCCTAACATGCAAAGACGTTCCTGCTACAAAAAAAGCCCTGGGTTTTGACAACAAACAAGGTCAACAGAATAAGAAGCAAAAGGCGCGTGTAGCTGGATGACCACGCTTCTGTTAACATGGGGGTGCGGTCTAATACGTTCAAGAGCTGTGCTGTCAGGGGTGTGGCCTAATATGCGAATGAGTTCCTGTTGTTGGGTGTGGCCTATTATGCTAATGAGTTCCTGCTGGGCATTTTCTACAAAAAGAGCCCTGGTTTAGAGGGCACACTGGACAAGAGTAGCTGAAGCGCTGTTTTCTCCCATATTTTCCTGCCCAGGAATTAAGATCACAGGGAGGGGCCCCTCCTGACTGTCCCACCAATCAAAGAAGCTCATCTGGGGGGCCTTTTTGGTGGCGTCCCCACGATTGTGGAACAATCGCCCCAGGAAGATATGCCTGGCCCCCTCACTTTCAATCTTTAGGAGGCAGATGGAGATGGTTTTACTTAGGACTGTGTTTGGTGCAGTGGTTAAGTGTGTGGACTCTAATCTGGGAGAACCGGGTTTGATTCCCCACTCCTCCACTTGCACCTGCTGATGTGACCTTGGGTCAGTCACAAGCTCTGGCACAGCTACTTTTACCTAAATTGGGATTTTTTTTAAAAAAAAATGGTCTTAGATATTTTTATGTACTTTACTTGTTTCATTTCTATTGTAAGCGGCCTTGAGCTCTGTAAGGAAGACAGGTGGCTAATAAATGTTTTAAATAAAACAAAACATAAATGACTCACGTTGTATGGTAGAAAAAAAGCAAAGAGTTTAGTAGCACCTTAAAGACTCACAAGATTTGTGGCAAGGGAGGAGCTTTCGTGAGTCACTGCTCACTTCTTCAGATACGGCTAGAATGTGAGTCGGTTGGTCCTTATATCTCGGAGAGCAGAGTGGTTTCAGATGCCAAATGACAATAGTAGGCAAATGACAATGGCAGGCGAAGGACAATGGCAGGCGTGATTGGATTAGGTATGATATGCAGGCATGTAGAAAGTGGCACTGGTAACGAGACAGGAGACCTAGGTCTTGATTTTGTCCTGGAGGATGCATTGTCTTGAGCTTCATTATCAGTTGCAGTTCAGGAGTCTCTCTTTCTCCCTTTGAAATTCCTTTGTACGGATGATTTTTGTATAAATTTCATATAAAATATGCGCTTTGTACACATAGTTCTCTGAAATCAACTGCAAAAGTGGATGACTGAAACAACTGACAAAAGATTATAATATGGGGAAAACAATTCTGGTCAAGTATTTGTCTCCTCCCTCATCCAAATCTTGATTTGAAAATACTAGTTGTCATTCTAAGGCTGTTATACCATCAGCAAATCTGGTCAGCGGTCAGACTTACATGAACTAACATTGCATATTCTCAGAAAGATCCCACTTTTCTGCATCTTCTTCATTGTCACGATAATTTGAAACTTTTTAGAATGTACCCAAACAACTGATGTATTTTGCCTTTTTTATAAACTTGTCTGCATGAAAGCCATTTTCATTTTTGTGCACAAAGCAAACTGTCGTGCGTGCAAGACTCCGAAGCCTATACTGCAGTATGACTATGATCAAACACAATCACATTTCTATCTCAAACTTCCACCAAAGAGCTCAGGGCAGTATACAATGTTGCCCTTTCCCTCCCTACTTATGAGATAGGTCCGGCTGAGAGAGAGGGAACGGTCCAGTTCATGAGACGAGTTGGAATTTGAATCCAGATCCTGGTCCAACCCATCTAACCACTTTGCCACACTGGATCTCCTGCTGCCAAACAACCTTAAATGTATTATCAATCAAATAGATTTTTACTTTTCCTCCAAAGCTCAGAGTGGCATGCATCCGCCTCCCTGCCCTGATTCATCCTCACACCAACCCTGTAAGGTAGTCTAGACATGCTGATTCACAGAGAACACAGGATGGGTCTGAGGTTCCCCAGCCTGTTTATCAGTTACACATGACTTGTGGTTTCTCCTCAATTCCCCCATGCATGATATCTAATGTAGATTGGCACTGTGGCACATATGGAGAAGAGGCTGAAACCTCCACCCCATGTCATCTCCCCATCCAGCAGTGATCCTTGGGGTGTGCTATTTGGTCCGTTGGGTATACCCACACATACACTTGTGGGTTTCCCCAGCAGATCATGACATATAAAACCACAAGCGAACCAGCCAATCACCAACGGAGACCACACAAACCCCAAACATAGCCGGAATTCAGCATCAATACATAGAATAAAAATGGAGCAATAAAAAAAGGACAATTGTCATTAATAGTCCAAACGAATGCTAAAAGAGGATGGGGTTTTAGAAGCTGCCCGAAGTGCTGAAGCGAACGTTTTGAGTCACGAAAGAAACTCGAATTTTCAAAGCGAACCGCATTAATCGCAAAATGTACCAACATCCATGTGCGGCCTCGTAGTTAGAGTTTCAGACTAGGATCTGGAAGACCCAGGTTTGAATCCCCATTCTGCAATGGAAACTTGCCAAGTGACCCTGAGCCAGTCACCCACTCTCTGCCTAACCTACCTCACTGGGTTGTTGTGAGGATAAAAGAAGAAGAAGAGATTGGATTTCTACCCCGCCCTTCACTACCCAAAGGTGTCTCAGAGCGGCTTACAAACTCCTTTCCCTTCCCCTCCCCACAACAGACACCCTGGGAGGCAGGTGGGGCTGAGAGAGCTCTTGACAGAAAGTGCTCCTTTTCAAGAGCAGCTCTTATCAGAATTACAGCTTACCCAAGGTCATCCAGCCAGTTGCAAGTGGAGGAGTGGGGAATCAAACCCGGTTCTCCCAGATTAGATTCCGCGCACTTAACCACGACACCAAACTGGCTTTCCAAAATGGAGGACAGATGACCTACATGAGCCACTTTGGGGTGTTCTTGAGAACAGAAGGGTATAAATACAGTGAAAAAAAATAATAATTAGATTTTTAAAAAACTTCAGGAAATGAGAGACGTTTACTCAAATAAGACACTTTTAGGAAATATTTCCATCCCCCCAAAACTTGCTTCAGATCTGTAAATCACACCACTTAATACAAAAATGATCCTATTTAGTTGGGTGCGGTGTATTGTATGTGATTCTTACACAACTTGTTTTTCCAGTATGGAAACTGTCAACATTTTATGGGCGAATGAATGATCTGGAGTGAGGGGTCTCAGATCTCCTCTTCATCCTTGGCCATATCCCCCACCACACAAAAAATTCTGCCTTCGGTCCCAAACCTGTAGTAGTAGATGTGTAACAGAGAGCAAAATACACAGGAGCAACACAAACTGTTTCTGCAGATGGCTTCAAGAGGGAACTAGATAAGCATATGGAGTAGAAGTCCATCTGTGGCCCCTATTAGCCACGAGGTATAGATAGGAACTCTTGGTCTGGGGCAAGGGATGCTCTGTATTCTTGGTGCTTGGGGGGGGGACGACGACAGTGGGAGGGCTTCTAGTGCCCTGGCCCCACTGCTGGACCTCCTGATGGCACCTGGTAGTTTTGGCCACCATTTGACACAGGAGTATTGGACTGGATGGGCCATTGGCCTGATCCAACATTGGCTTCTCTTATGTTCTTATGAATAAACATATAGAGCTGAGGTCCATCACTGGCTCTTAGCCACAAGGTATAGAAAGGGACTCTCGGTCTGGGGCAAGTGATGCTCTGTATTCTCGTTGCTTTGGGGAGGGGGCAACAGTGGGAGGGCTTCTAGTGTCCTGGCCCCACTGCTGGACCTCCTGATGGCACCTGGTATTGTTGGCCACT
>NW_015176512.1:285766-290110 GCF_001447785.1 Gekko japonicus | reverse complement strand
GGGCCCCTCATGGGGCTCGGCAGTAGAGCTGCAAGGCCGGCAGCGGCAGCCGGGACCGTTGTGGGCGGAGTGTGTGGCCTTATGACACACTTCCGGTGATGTCAGACGTGTGTGGCCTTATGACACACTTCCGGTGATGTCAGGGTGTGTGGCATATGCTAATGAGTTATGCTAATGAGTTCCCCTAGCTCTTTTTCTACGAAACGACCCCTGTTGTTGGCCACTGTGTGACAAGAGTGTTGGACTGGATGGGCCATTGGGCTGATCCAGCATGGGCTTCTCTTATGTTCTTATGGATAAACATATGGAGCAGAGGTCCATCAGTGGCTATTAGCCACAAGGTATAGATAGGAACTCTCAGGCTGGGGCAAGGGATGCTCTGTATTCTTGGTACTTGGGGGGGGGGCAACAGTGGGAGGGCTTCTGGTCCACTGCTGGACCTCCTGATGGCACCTAGTATTTTTGACCACTGTGTGACACAAAGTGTTGGACTGGATGGGCCACTGGCCTGATCCAACATTGGCTTCTCTTATGTTCTTATGGATAAACATATAGAGCTGAGGTTCATCAGTGGCTGTTAGCCACAAGGTATAGATAGGCACTCTCGGTCTACGGCAAGGGATGCTCTGTATTCTTGGTGCTTGGGCAACAGTGGGAGGGCTTCTAGTGTCCTGGCCCCACTGGTGTACCTCCTGATGGCACCTGGTATTTTTGGCCACTGTGTGACACAGGAGTGTTGGACTGGATGGGCCCCTGACCTGATCCAAATTGGCTTCTCTTATGCCCTTATACTACAAAGCCCAGGGTGCAGTGCAACTGAAGTGAACTATGTGGGCACGTGAAGACTGCAATTCTATGCATGCTTTCGTGAGAGTTACATCCCAATGAACCTAGTTGGATCAGGCTGTAAAAGCTGATGCCAGTTTAGGAAGCCAAAGCTCCATACATCCAAAACTATTTTATAATTTTATATGAAAACGAGGAACTGGAATCCTCCTTCAGTTTCTGCGCTTTGCTAATGCACAACGGGATATCGGCAATGACTGCTTCGTGCGAGCAAACTGTTATGTGATGCCTGTAATTTGCCGCATAGGGAACAGTGAATTCCGATCGCTTTACGTGATCTCAGTCCGAAATCTGCTGCAATCCACGTCCCGCGGTTTATGGACTGAGCTGATAACAGGGGCAAATGAGGGTGGCAGAGGAGAACCTCTCTAGCCTTACTCTGACGTCTGGCAGAACGTAACCTGAAGGCTGGCATAGGGATGCCAGCCTCCGGGTGGGACCTGGGGATCCCCTGCAATTACAACTCATCCCCAGGCCACAGAGGTCTGCTGTATGTAGATTAGGTGTCAGGGATTGTACTGTGTTGGACCCAACTTGGTAGGGGGCCTGCTTGCAGTGCCATCTTGGACTCTTTCAGACGGGTCCCCACCAATGCTCCCTCTAAGCTGTGGGGTCTTGTGAGCGAAACTTCTACTTTGTGAGCTCCTGGCATTAAAGTTGTGAGCCAGAGATTTGGCTACTGCATAGATTAGTTTGCTCTGGAGCCCTCCTTCCTGAGCTAAGACAAAAATGTGTGAGCTGGAGGCTAAAAAACTGTGAGCTAGCTCACACTAACTCAGCTTAGAGGGAACACTGGTCCCCACAACCTCACACACTAGTGAATGAAACCAACCAGTGGAAGATACTGCCTGAAGATACCACCCTCCTCTGTGGCCAACTTGTTGAGGTGGGCTCTGCAGATGGACGTTGCTCAGCTTCAGCAGCAGCCCCCAACATAAATTTCTCCATGTCAACCCAGGGTTGCCCGGTCCCCCCTGAACACTGGCGAGGGAATGGGGGGTTAGGGTTGTCATATCCAGCTTGGGGAAACCCTGGAGATAGGGGGATGGAGCCTGGGGAGGACAGGGACCGCAGTGGGGTACAGTGCCATGGCATTGTTGTTGTTGTTGTTCAGTCGCACAGTCAAGTCCGACTCTTCACAACCCCATGGACCACATCACGTCAGGCCCTCCTGTCTTCTGCTGCCCTCCGGCGTATGCTCAATTTCATGTCCGTTGCATCGATGACACTGTCTGACCATCTCATCCATTGCCGTCCCCGTCTTCTTTGACCTTCAGTCTTTCCCAGCATCAGGGTCTTCTCCAGTGAGGGCTCCCTTCTCATCTGGTGGCCAAAGTATTTGAGCTTCAGTTTCATTATCTGGCCTTCCAGGGAACAGTCAGGGTTGATTTCATTTAGGATTGACTGATTTGATCTTCTTGCAGTCCAAGGGACTCTCAAGAGTCTTCTCCAGCACCATAGTTCAAAAGAATCTATTCTTCGGCGCTCGGCCTTCCTTATAGTCCAGCTCTCGCAGCCATACATGACTACTGGGAATACCGTCGCCTTGACCATGCGGACGTTTGTTGGCAGGGTGATGTCTCTACTTTTTATCATGCTGTCTAGGTTTCCCATCGCTTTCCTCCCAAGGAGCAGGCGTCTTTTAATTTCATGGCTGCAGTCACCATCTGCAGTGATCTGGGATCCCAGGAACGTGATGTCTGTTGCTGCTTCCACGACTTCCCCTTCTATTTGCCAAGGAGGGACGGGGCCGGATGCCATGATCTTCGTTTTTTGGACGTTGAGTTTCAAGCCAACTCTTGCACTCTCCTCTTTCACCCTCAGGAGCTGCGGTGGCTCAAGTGGTTAAGACGCTGAACTGCAGACTGTGGAAGGTCGGTAGTTCAGCAGTTCGAGACCCGAGTGTACCACATGACGGAGTGAGCTCCCGTCTTTAGTTCCAGCTCCTGCCAACCTCGCAGTTCGAAAGCAAGAAACTGCAAGTAGATAAATAGGTACCACTTCAGTGGGAAGGTAACAGCATTCCATGCGCCTTGGTGTTTAGTCATGCCGGCCACATGACCACGGAAACGTCTTCGGACAGCACTGGCTCTTCGGCTTGGAAACGGAGATGAGCACCGCAACCCTAGAGTCGGATTCGACTGGCTTTCGAGCAAGGGAACCTTTACCTTTACCTATAGACAGGAACTCTCAGAGCAAGGGATGCTCTGTGTTCTGGGTGCTTGGGGGGGCAACAGTGGGAGGGCTCCTAGTGTCCTGGCCCCACTGCTGGACCTCCTGGTGCCCCCTAGTATTTTTGGCCACTGTGTGACACAGAGTGTTGGACTGGATGGGCCACTGGACTGATCCAACATTGGCTTCTCTTATGCTCTTCTGTTCTTATGTATTTGAATGTGGTTTTGAGCGGCCCTTTTTCCTCCCGATTGAGAAAACGTGGACCAGATGCTAGACGCAGAATCGCCCTCACAATCTCCTTCCCTTCCTCTTCCCCACAACAGACAGTGTGTGAGGTAGGTGGGGCTGAGAGAACTCTCAGAGGAACTGTAACAGGTCCAAGGCCACCCGGCTGGCTGCACGTGGAGAAGTCGGAAATCAAACCCGGCTCTCCAGATTAGAGTTCGCCTCTCTTAACCACGACACTGCGCTGGCTCTCGAAAGCCTCCAGGTGGTCCAGGTGGAGACTGATAGTGTCCCTCTCTTGGACAGGCTAGCCTTGACAACAAGCGGTCCATTGTGGAGAGTGGAGAGCGTGGAGGACATGCACAGGGCTGTGAGCGCGAGGGGGCTTAGCTTGTCACAACACAGTCACATTTGTTGAGCATCTGGCCGGTGTCCCTAAACTACTGTTGTCTTGGCGGGCTGAAGAAGCCGCGAGTGACCTTGTCATGTGCGTTGACAGAGGCCAGAACAACACTCGTGGCCTCCTGCTCTCCGGAGGCCAACAAGAGGTTCTGGGATGTTCCTCTAATTACCCTTCGAGATAGCTGGAGAGAATTTCCTGTCGCAGTTCACAGCGGGGAAGAGGAAAGCCCAGCAAAGCTCCACCGTCCGTAGGAGGCCTTGTTTACCCAGCCCCACCGCGGGCCTGGTGCTTGTGACCCTGGATCATATTGTTTTGAGAAGGCGGGAGGAGAAGAAGAAGAGGAAGAGGAGGATGAAGAGGAGGAGGAGGAGATTGGCTTTATAGCCTGCCCTTCACTCGGAGTCTCAGAGGGGCTTACAAATCCTCTACTTGCAGCTGCTGGATGACCTTGGGCAAGCCATAGTTCTGTCAGAGCTGTCCTTGAAAAAGCAGTCCTTGAGAGACCTCTCTCAGCCCCACCTACCTCCCAGGGCGTCTGTTGTGCGGAGAGGAAGGGGAAGGAGTTTGTAAGCAGCTATGAGACTCTGAGTGAAGGGCGGGGTATAAATCCAATCTCCTCCTCCTCCTCCTCCTCCTTCTCCTCTTCCTCCTCCTCCTCCTCCTCCTCTTCTTCTTCTCTGTCCCAGGAGTGAAGG
>NW_015176512.1:285132-285282 GCF_001447785.1 Gekko japonicus | reverse complement strand
CTCCTCTCTTTCTTCTTCTTCTCTTCTTCTTCTTCTTCTCCTCCTCCTTTGTCCCAGGAGTGAAGGGTGGGGTATAAATCCAATCTCCTCCTCCTCCTCCTCCTCCTCCTCGTCTTCTTCTTCTCCTCTGTCCCAGGAGTGAAGGGCGGG
>NW_015176512.1:273970-282635 GCF_001447785.1 Gekko japonicus | reverse complement strand
CCTCCTCTCTTTCTTCTCTTCTTCTTCTTCTTCTTCTTCTTCTTCTTCTTCTTCTTCTTCTTCTTCTTCTTCTTCTTCTTCTTCTTCTTCTTCTTCTTCTCCTCCTCCTCCTCCTCCTCTGTCCCAGGAGTGAAGGGCGGGGTATAAATCCAATCTCCTCCTCCTCCTCCTCTTCTTCTCCTCCTTCTCCCCCTCCTCTGTCCCAGGACAGCAGTTCTTCTCACGCCAGACCTTTGCCTTCCCTCCCTCCTTGGCCTCGTACAGGAGGGGGGGACTCTATGGCATCACGCCCTAGTTCCATCCCTCCCCAAACCCCGCCCTCCTCAGGCTCCGCCCCCAAATCTTCACGTATTTCCCAACCCGGAGGTGGCAACCCAACACTTTTATCCGTGCCCATGCATCCAGAAGTGATGCCAGCACGATGTCACCAGGTGAGACCAGGGAATTTCTGGCACTGGGCCCAAACTGTCTGATATAGCCCTGCCTCGATGCCATAGCATTTCCCAGTCAATATCTAAGCACTGGGCTCAAACTGTATCTACGTATCTAAGCATCAGGGACTGCGGTGGCTCAGTGGTTAAGACGCTGGCAGTTTGAGACCCGGGTGCCGCATGACGGAGTGAGCTCCCGTCTCTGGCCCCAGCTCCTGCCAATCTAGCAGTGTGAAAGCGAGAAATTGCCAGCAGATCAGTAGGTACCGCTTCGGTGGGAAGGTAACAGCGTTCCGTGCACCTCAGCGTCTAGTCATGCCAGCCACATGACCACGGAGAAGGCTTCGGACAGCGCTGGCTCTTCGGCTTGGGAACGGAGATGAGCACCGCACCCCTAGAGTCGGATTCGAAGGGCTTTCGAGCAAGGGAAACCTTGACCTTTTATCTAAGCATTAGGTTTGGTCCGAATCTTGGCTGGTTTAGTCCTGGATTCAAGCCCCCTACGTCCTCTGATAAAATGAATAGAAGTGGGTTGCATTTAGATCGCATCAGCCTACCAAAAACACAGCTTCAGACTGGGTTCTTAATGTAGTATTTACATAGGAGCTTCCAGCTCCGGGCTGCTCCTGCCTGTACATGCGGCACCTGGATGGAATGGAATGGCCCAGGGGGCAGACTGCGTAAACAGGGCCTTCGCCCAAGTACGTTTAACCACACCACCGCAATACTGAACCATGTTATTAATATACGTGTAAACTGGCCCTGTATGTAAACAGTCGATCCTAAGTCTATGCCATGGACACAACACCAGGTGTTCGCCTTAGAGAAGCCCCGCCGGTCCCTTTAGGGAAGAGGAGGCATCACTGTTTCTGTTAGCTCGGAAGGGGGGTCATAACATTTCTCCTGACTTTTGTTCTTCGGCCGATAACTTTTGGCGACCCCGTAAGGTTTTCAAGGGAAGAGACTTCCGAGGTGGTTTCCCTTTGCCTGCTTCTGTGTCCCAACTGTGACATTCCTTGGGGTCATCGAATCATAGAATGTGAGAGTTGGAAGGGTCCTTGCAGGTCATCTAGTCCAACCCCCTGCACTCTGCAGGAGCATAGCTGAAAGAGAGCCCTACATACCTACAACATACCCGGAAGATGGTCGTCCAGCCTCCGCTTGAAAACGTCCAGCAAAGGAGCATCCACCCCATCCCTAGGCAGACTGTTCCACTGCTCAACCACTCTGACAGTTAAGAAGTTTCTCCTGATATTTAGCCGGTATCGACTCCCTTGTAATTCCCACCCATTAGATCTAGTCTTGCAATCCGGAGCAAGAGAGAATAGATCTGCTTCATCTTCTACATGACAGCCCTTCAGATACTTGAAGACTGCAATCGTGTCCCCTCTAAGCCTTCTCTTTCCCAGGCTAAACAGACCCAACTCCTTCAGCCTTTCCTCGTAAGACTTGGATCCCAACCCTCTCACCATCCTGGTTGCCCTCTTCTGGACACGCTCGAGCTTGTCAACATCCTTCCTAAAATGTGGTGCCCAAAACTGGACACAGGACTCCAGGTGAGGCCTGACCATAGCAGAATAGAGTGGAACTACCACCTCCCGTGATCTGGACACAATGCTTCTCTTAATGCATCCTAAGACTGCATTGGGGTTCACATTCAAGTACTATCTAGGGCCGACCCTGCTTAGTTTCTGAGATCTGACAAGATCAAGCGAGCCTGGGCTATTCAGGTCTCTACTAGGGCTACCCTGTTCCCTGATGTATCTGTGAGAAGAAGGAGGAGGAGGAGGAGGAGATTGGATTTATACCCCACCTTTCACTACCCGAAGGAGTCTCAGAGCAGCTTACAATCTCCTTTCCTCCCCCCCCACAACAGACACCCTGGGAGGTCGGTGGGGCTGAGAGAGCTCTTTCGAGAACTGTCCTTGAGAGAACAGCTCTGAGAGAACTTGTGACTGACCCAAGGTCACACCAGCAGCTGCAAGCGGAGGAGTGGGGAACAAAACCCGGCTCTTCCAGATTAGAGTCCGCACTCTAAAAGACGAAGAACACCAAACTTGGTCCGATCAGGAGTTGTCTTGGGCAGGCCCCTAGCCGGGATCTTGTGGCTTGTGGGGCAGGTTTCCCCCCCTGTTGGGGCTGAAGTCCTCCGTGCAGAAAGAAAAACCATTGAGCCCACAGAAATCTGTGACCAGGACAGATCTCTAAATTGCAAGCGGGCAATCACTTTAGATGACAAGATACATACATACATATTAGATTTCTATACCGCTCCTTTTTCCGTAGACTCGGAGCGGTTTACATAGTTTATACAATTATCTAACCTAGGGGCACATAGAAAGGGGAAGTGAATTCCTTACCCAGGCACCCCCCTTATTTAGGGAGGATCTTTTCTTCTTCTTAGCTTTTTCCCTGGTGGATTCTTTTGTTGGTACTGGCAATGTTACCGACGCAGGTCTTCAGATCTTTCCGGCGCAGGCACAGATCTTTTCCATCTTTTCAGCAGCGACACCTCCCGGTTACAGCAGCACACGATCTTGCCGCGCCTCGGCACCCCTCCAGTCAGCCAGCCTTCGCCTCACGTCACCGCCGTGCTGTCCTCCGGGGCCAATCGCTCCCGCTTGCTGCCTCACCACTGTCGCCACCACCTTCCTCACAGCCCACGCGCCAGCCTGCCATTGTCGCCGTCACCGTGGAACTTCAGCCAAGGGAGAGAAGGGTGCCCCCCCACTCCTAGTGAGTAGGTACCCAATTTATCTAATTGCTTTAAGGCTTCCGAACCGCTGGGTGGGCGGGAGCTGGGAGTAGGACCGGGAGCTCACCCCAGCCGCGGTGGGACTCGAACTGCCGAAGCTGTTTGGTCAGATGGAATACTGCAGGCATTTACTGCTTGTGCCACCGCTCCCAAGATCAGGCTAGATCGGGACATCCAAGTCAAGGGAAGAGACGAACAGAGGTGGTTTGCCATCACCTGCCTCCGTGTAGCGACACCAGACGTCCTTGGTGGTCTCCCATCCAAATATTGACCAGGGCCGACCTTGCTTAGCTTCAGAGATCTGACGAGGCTGGGCTAGCCTGGGACATAGCAAATGGCCACCACATCCATTCTTTACATTTTACCCCCAGTTGCTCCTACCCTAGATATGCAGACGATACCACTCTAATGGCAGAAAGTGAAGAGGACCCCAAGAGCCTCTTGCTTGGGGTGAAAGAGGAGAGCCCAAAAGTTGGCTTGAAATTCAGCATCAGAAAAACGAAGATCATGGCATCCGCCCCCATCACTCCTTGGCAAATAGAAGGGGGAGTTGTGGAAGCAGGGACAGACTTCATGTTCCTGGGATCCCAGATCACTGCAGACGGAGACTGCAGCCATGAAATTAAAAGACGCCTGCTCCTTGGGAGGAAAGCGATGGCGAACCTAGACAGCATGATAAAAAGTAGAGACATCACCCTGCCAACAAACGTCCGCATGGTCAAGGCGACGGTATTCCCAGTAGTCATGTATGGCTGCGAGAGCTGGACTATAAGGAAGGCCGAGCGCTGAAGAATAGATTCTTTTGAACTATGGTGCTGGAGAAGACTCTTGAGAGTCCCTTGGACTGCAAGAAGATCAAATCAGTCAATCCTAAATGAAATCAACCCTGACTGTTCCCTGGAAGGCCAGATAATGAAACTGAAGCTCAAATACTTTGGCCACCAGATGAGAAGGGAGCACTCCCTGGAGAAGACCCTGATGCTGGGAAAGACTGAAGGTCAAAGAAGACGAGGACGGCAAAGGATGAGATGGTCAGACAGTGTTATCGAGTCAACGAACATAAAATTAAGCGAATTCTGGAGCACGATGGAAGACAGGAGGGCCTGGTGTGATGTGGTCCATGGGGTCGCGTCGAGTCGGACTCAACCATGCGACTGAACAGCAACAACAACCTACCCTATTAAGCACCTCCAAACCATGTCTTCACCATGGACCACTTCTTCCAGGGGGAATTCCCACAGCCCTTTTCGAAGGCTCCCTTGGCCTCTATTAACTCACATCGGTTGTGGCGGCGAGTTCGCCACAAATCTTGGCTTGGCGAAACCCTCATCGCCACTTATAATGCTTGGCTGCCGCAGGCTACATTTTCACTAAGCCGCCGGGGTAACGTGAGGCCGCGGCTTTTGCAAATGCGCCGCCCTTCCAAGAGTTTCCGCATGCGGCTCACCCTTTTTCTCCCAGCCCACCATGCTGGCCTCTTTTGGGGCTGGCCGGGGCCGCGGTTGCCATGTTAGCAAAACAGAGATCCCCACGACGCGCCTTTCGGCCGCGGCGATTTCGAATGGAGTTCAAGCTCCAGTCAGCGGCGAAGTTCTCACTCCGGCTGCCAGCAAATGCACGTCAATCATAGGGGAGCAAAGGAATTTTTGACCGGAACAGGTCTCACATGGGCTCGAGGGCTAATCTCGCTCCCTTTCATCTGGTGAAATGATTTAAATTTTGATGTGTTTTTTAAAATGTTTCTTTTGAAAGGACGAAATTATGGTGGGTTCCTGTGGACCCGAGAGCGATGTAGCAACGAGACTCCGGGGAGCTTTTTGGACTCTGGAAGAAAAGTAATATTTTATTTATTTATCGCTTTCCTGAGACATTGGCAATGGCCACCGAGACAGAATATATGTATAAAAATGCTACACGAAGGAACCTAGTGCAGATTACCAGTTCAGTATTCGATGTAACAAAAGAGTAGGGGGGGGGGGGGGGAAAACGTCAGCATGAATCTTGGCTAGCACTTATGGACTCTTTCATCTTTAATTTTGCCCAGGGCTTTTTTTTTTTGTAGAAAAAGCCCAGCAGGAACTCATTAGCATAATAGGCCACACCCAACAGCAGGAACTCATTAGCATAATAGGCCACACACCCCTGACAGCATGGCTCATTAGCATATTAGGCCACACCCCCGTGCCTTCCCTTGGCTCGCCCGGGCAAGCCAACCCTTGGACAGGCCGGGGAGGGTATGGGAAGGCATTTAAATGCCTCCCCGGTCCTTCCAGCCCCCCCTGGCCCGCCTGCTTTGGAGTCACCGAGGGGAGGGTCGCTGTCCAGGCCTTCCCTCTGTAGCCACACACATAGAGGTTTTGGCTGTAGTGGGCGTGGCCAACTCTGAAGCCAGCCGGAACTCTGTTCCTGCCCAAAATTAGCCCTGATTTTGCCTTTGCTGAAGAAGAAGAAGAGAAGGAGGAGGAGATTGGATTTATACCCCGCCCTTCACTACCTGAAGTGGTGCTGCGGTGGCTCAAGTGGTTAAGACGCTGAACTGCAGGCTGTGGAAGGTCAGTTGTTCAGCAGTTCGAGACCCGGGTGCCGCATGACAGAGTGAGCTCCCGTCTCTAGTTCCAGCTCTTGCCAACCTAGCAGTTTGAAAGCAAGAAATTGCAAGTTGATAAATAGGTACCACTTCGGTGGGAAGGGAACAGCGTTCCGTGCGCCTTGGTGTTTAGTCATGCCGGCCACATGACCACGGAAAGGTCTTCGGACAGCGCTGGCTCTCTTCGGCTTTGAAATGGAGATGAGCACCGCAACCCTAGAGTCGGATTTGACTGGCTTTCGAGCAGGGGAACCCTTTACCTTTACCTCACTACCTGAAGGAGTCTCAGAGTGGCTTACAATCACCTTCCCCTTCCCCTGCAGTCCCTTTGATCGGACTTTGCCTTTTGGCCCCGAACCGTGAACCAAATGAACTGCATTTTCCCACTTCATGCCCACCCCTACCATAGACTCCACCCTCCAAAGCAGCCATCTTCTCCGGAGGAACTGATCTCTGCTAGATCAGCTGTCCTTCTGGAAGATCTCCAAGCTCCACCTGAAGGCTGCCAACCCTGTGTTCCATATGGAGAAACACAGGCCTGAACGCAGCCTCCGAAAGCTATACAACCCTCCTATGGGTCTACAGCCCAACCTCTGCCCCTTCTGCAGGGCCATTCCGCATATCTGAGTAGGCTGAGAAAAATAGAAGGTTCATTGACAGATCAAAGAGTCCATAAAAGCCCTGGAAAGAAGACCTGGCGTAGATCTTGAGATGTGTCACAGCTGCAGCGTAAAGAATGGAAACCAGAAATGGGCCCCTCCCGACTCCAGGCATGTCAGCAGCTGGCGAATCTCTCTGAAGCGGCCCGCCCGACTTTCACCATTTGATTAGGCCTTGATGGGGCTTCTGTTTCCAATAAACAAGCGGTTTGTGTCTGCTGCGGCACTGACTGCGAGACCCTGGAAAGGGAAGAAGAAAAAGGAGGAGGAGGAGAAGAAGGAGAAGAAGAGTGTCAGCTATGCTGCCATGGGGGTTGGGGAGGTCAGTTGTATTCAGGGCTATTTTGGGGCAGGAACGCACAGGAACGGAGTTCCGGCTGGCTCCCAAGTTGGCCACACCCAGCAGGAACTCATTAGCATAAAAGGCCACACCCAACAGCAGAAACTCATGAGGATTGGCTACATTAGGGGTGTGTGGCCTAACATGCAAAGGAGTTCCTGCTACAAAAAAGCCCTGGGTTTGGACAACAAACAAGGTCAACAGAATAAGAAGCAAAAGGTGGGTGTGGCTGGATGAGCACACTTCTGGTAACATGGAGGTGTGGCCTAATATGCCAATGAGTTGTGCTGTCAAAGGTGTGGCCTGATATGCTTTTCCTGCTGTTGGGTGTGGCCTATTATGCTAATGAGTTCCTGCTGGGCCTTTTCTACAAAAAAAGCCCTGGTTGTATTCTAATTGCCACTGCTTTCTTTCTGTGCTTCTTCGCTGCTGGAACGCTTATCTCTAAGTTCTGCAGGTGATGGGATGTTGATGTCCAGCTTCATTGGGAACTGTGGGAGCGAGGTGGATTCCCAGCTTCAGCGCTAACGGCTGGAGGCCTTTCTCCCACGCGCGGGAGTGTGGCTAATTGGCCAGGGCAGTGGGGGGGGGGGTGCATACAAATACCCTGTATCCTACTATACCCGATGGGCAGCCGCCATTCTTAACAGTGCCTACGTTAATGCATCTATAGCTCTTCAATCAAGTATCACCTTTCCGGATAAGCGTGTGCTACGTTGTTGACTGTGGGTTCTGACATTCTGTTAAGAATGGCGGCTGCCCATCGGAGGAGGAGGAGGAGGAGGAGATTGGATTTATACCCCACCCTTCACTCAGAGTCTCAGAGCAGCTTACAAACTCCTTCCCCTTCCCCTCCCCACCTCCCTATGAGGGAGGTGGGGCTGGGAGAGCTCTTTCGAGGACTGTCCTTGAGAAAACAGCTCTGACAGAACTATGGCTTGCTCAAGGTCATCCAGCAGGTGCGAGTGGAGGAGTGGGGAATCAAACCCGGTTCTCCTGGATTAGAGTCCGCACACTTAAACCATCAATGGAATGGACTGCGGCTGTTGCTCGGGGATGGGGCATTTATTTATTTATGTATTTGGTTCAATCTCTATCCTGCAAGCAGGCTCAGGGCGGGTTACAGCATTAATGCACAACAAGAAAATCGAGATTAGAACTGTAAACGTAACCCTTCCACGATGGCGATCAGATGACGTCACAACCAATGTTCCCTCTAAGCTGTGGAGTCTTGTGATCAAAAATTCTACTTTGTGAGCTACTGGCATTAAAGTGGTGAGAGAGCGATTTGGCTGTTGCATCAATTAGTTTGCTCTGGAGCCATTCTTCCTGAGCTAAGGCCAGGGGTCGTTTCGTAGAAAAAGAGCTAGGGGAACTCATTAACATAACTCATTAGCATATGCCACACCCCCTGACATCACCGGAAGTGTGTCATAAGGCCACACACCCCGCCCCCAAAGGTCCCGGCCACCGCTGCCGCCGGCCTTGCAGCTCCACTGCCGAGCCCCATGAGGGGCCCAGCGGTGGACCTGCAAGGCCAGCGGGAGTGCAAGGAAGCCCCGCGAAGGCCCTCCCTGGCCCCAGGTGAAAATGTGTGAGATGGAGGCTAAAAAATAGTGAGCTAGCGCACACTAACTCAGCTTAGAAGGAACATCAATCACAACTAGTACAACGGTGCCCTGGTGTTAGACAAATAAAGGCAGAAGGGGCTCGATCCCACAAGAGATCCCAGGTTACAAATACCCAAGGTGGTGACCGTTCTGAGTCCCTGAAGACCATGTCCGTTGACGACCGTGGTACAGATGGTAACAGAAAGGTAACAGAATGGTAAAAGGAGGGGCCGGATGATATTTGATGTCTGCTGCCTCACCCAAAGGGCTGGTGACACAGTTT
>NW_015176512.1:259283-273811 GCF_001447785.1 Gekko japonicus | reverse complement strand
TCTGTAGGGTTGCCAACTTCCAGGAAGTGGCTGGGGATCTCCTGGGATCACAATTGATTTCCGGATGACAGTGATGGTCCCGAAGGCGAGCCTCCCCATGGATGGCTGCCGCTCGGGACTCCGATACCCCCGACCCCCCGTTTCCCGACCCCCATGGTACTCGCAGGAAGGCAGGGGCGACCGACCCCAACGCCGCTGAGTCCCCCATGCCCCGACAAGACGTCAACGGATCTTCAGGATGACGCCACCCCCAGATGAGCGGCAGGCCAGGGGGAAGGAAGCCTGTGGAGGAAAAGAGGGAATCGCGCCAGGCCACGGCCCAGAGCAGCTTGGGGAAGGAGAAGCACACAGTCTGCACGGCCGTCGGGCCAAGAGCGAGCGAGCAGGGCAGACGCCACGCCCACGGCTCAGCGTCGCGGCTAAGAGCAAGGGGAGGGGCCCTGGGGAGGGGTGGAGGTTGGGGCACAGTGGGAGGCAGGTGACATGAGGAAGGAATAAAAGAGGACCGAAAGCAGAGGCCGAGGAGGATGAGGCACAGGCGGACAAGCAGAGAGAGAGTGTATTGTCTGACCTGCTGTAATGTATCCACCGCGACCACGTGCGCGACCGTTGGGCCATGCAGTCCAGCGTTAGTTCATAGCTTCATTCCTTCGGACAATAGCCCAAGCGGATCCTGGCCTGCACCAATCAGAGGGCCAGGTCCGCTGCCGAGAGCCTATGGGACTCTCGGCTACTGTAGCAACCTATAAGGGAATTGGGGGTGTGTTTTGGTGGTGGGTTTCTGGGGCATATATACCGGCCTGCGCGCCGGTCTACTTTGTCTTGTTCTTAGCTAAATAAAGTACTCTTGCTGAATCACTCCACGCTTCCGAGTACTTTTCACCTGCCAAGGGAGAGAAGAGGGTGGTGAGTCCCAATGTTCCCTCTAAGCTGTGGAGTCTTGTGAGCGAAAATTCTGCTTTGTGAGCTCCTGGCATTCAAGTTGTGTTGGAATTGCAAGTTGCTTAAACTTCAGTCATTACAGAGTTAAGTGTTGTTTGTTAGGAAACAGGATGTTGCCTTACATAATGTATTCAACGGCGGGAAAGTTGGTGGGAGTTGTTTATCCTCATGAAGTGACCTGTAACCTTTGTATTGGCCAACTAACATCTTGTTTGTAGGAATGCTTTGATCTAGCATAAATGTATTCACGAGGTTGATGGCCCTTTGTGTGAACCAAAAGCGGTAGTTCTCTTCTAGAAGCCAAGACAGATAGAAAGATGGAGCTGTTAGCATTTATTACTGAGAGTAACCAGGGCTATTTTTAGGCAGGAACGCACAGGAATGGAGTTCCGGCTGGCTCCCAAGTTGGCCACTTCCAGCAGGAACTCATTAGCATAATAGACCACACCCAACAGCAGAAACTCTTTAGGATTGGCTACATTAGGGGTGTGTGGCCTAACATGCAAAGGAGTTCCTGCTACAAAAAAGGCCCTGGGTTTTGACAACAAACAAGGTAAACAGAATTTATTTATTTATTTATTTATTTAATTCCATTTCTACCCCGCCCTCTCCGCACGCAGGCTCAGGGCGGCTTACAAGGCACAAGTGCTATAAAACCAAATACATTAAAAACAGAATAAGAAGCAAAAGGTGGGTGTGGCTGGATGACCACACTTCTGGTAACATGGGGGTGCGGCCTAATGCGCTAATGAGCTGTGCTGTCAGGGGTGTGGCCTAATATGCTAATGCGTTCCTGCTGTTGGGTGTGGCCTATTATGCTAATGAGTTCCTGCTGGGCTTTTTGTACAAAAAGAGCCCTGAGAGTAACTAAGCATGTAACCTTTTTAAATTTTATTTCTTTTATCCAAAGTACCACAGCCATGTTTTATTTTGTTTTTATAGTAAAGCTATTTCTCTTTTACTAAATGTGGCTCTTGTGTTTGCAATACAACCATCGACCCTGAATCAAAGAATCCCAACAAGTTGTGAGCGAGCGATTTGGATGCTGCATCAATTAGTTTGCTCCGGAGCCGTCCTTCCTGAGCGAAGACAGGAATCTGTGAGCTGGAGGCTAAAAAACTGTGAGCCAGCTCACACGAACGCAGCTTAGAGGGAACACTGGTGGTGACCAATGTTCCCTCTAAGCTGTGGAGTTTTGTGAGCAAAAGTTCTGCTTTGTGAGCTACCAGCATTAAAGTTGTGAGTGAGCGATTTGGCTGCTGCATCAATTAGTTTGCTCTGGAGCCCTCCTTCCCGAGCGAAGACAGGAATCTGTGAGCTGGAGGCTATAAAACTGTGAGCCAGCTCCCACGAACTCAGCTTAGAGGGAACACTGGTGGTGACCAGTGTTCCCTCTAAACTGTGGAGTTTTGTGAGCAAAAATTCTGCTTTGTGAGCTACCGGCATTAAAGTTGTGAGTGAGCAATTTGGCTATTGCATAAATCAGTTTGTTCTGGAGCCCTCCTTCCTGAGCTAAGACAAAAAGGTGTGAGCTGGAGGCTAAAAAACTGTGAGCTGGCTCACACGAACGCAGCTTAGAGGGAGCACTGGTGGTGACGTGATCTCCTCCTCTCCCACAAGTCTGAGGCCTCTGCGGTTCCTCCGGGAGGTGGGGCAGGGGAGGGGGGGCACGGTGGCTGACAACCAACAGCTAGGAGGATTGGGCGATAGCGACGAGGGGTCGTCTAGCTCATGGGACAGTGACCATCTAGAGAAAATAGGTCCTTTGGAAGGCGGGCTCTATGGCCTTACACCCCATTGAAGTCCCTCCCCTCCCCAAACCCCACCCCCTCAGGCTCCGCCCCCAGAATGTCCAGGTATCTTCAAACTTGGGCGACCTACGCAGACTTTGTTTGTCTGCCTCATCCCCATTTTCATCTCTTCTTTTTGCAAGATCTCAGGGAGCTGGGCTGGGACGGGATCTTCCAGAAAGCCGGGATTTCCCAGAGCCCTTCTGAACGCGTGCTTGTAAATGGCTCTGCGTCTACGTGAAGGGAAGTCTCGAGTGGAGTGCCGCAAGGCTCGGTCCTGGGCCCGGTGTTGTTCAATGTTTTTAGAAATGACCTGGAGGAAGACATAGAGGGGATGCTTATCCAATCTGCAGATGACACGAAGCTGGGTGGGATTGCTAATTCTGAAGAAGACAGAGTCGGGATTCAAAAGGATCTAGATAGGCTGGAACAGTGGGCTGAGACAAATAAAATAAATTTCAATAGAGAGAAGTGCAAAGTCCTACACTTAGGTACAAAAAATCAAAGGCACAGATATAGAATGGGAGGAACTTGGCTTGACAGCAGCTCATGTGAAAGGGATCCGGGTGTTCTGGTTGAGCACAAGCTAAACATGAGCCTGCAGTGCGATGTGGCTGCGAAGAAAGCGAATGCAATCTTAGGATGCATTAACACAAGCATTGTGTCCAGATCAGGTGGTAGTTCCGCTCTGTTCTGCTATGGTCAGGCCTCACCTGGAGTCCTGTGTCCAGTTTTGGGCACCACATTTGAGGAAGGATGTTGAGAAGCTCGAGCATGTCCAAAAGAGGGCAACCGGGATGGTGAGAGGGTTGGAATCCAAGTCTTACGAGGAAAGGCTGAAAGAGTTGGGTATGTTTAGCCTGGGAAAGAGAAGGCTTAGAGGGGACAGGATTGCAGTCTTCAAGTATTTGAAGGGCTGTCATGTAGAAGATGGAGCAGATCTATTCTCTCTTGCTCCGGATTGCAAGACTAGATCTAATGGGTGGAAACTACAAGGGAGTCGTTACCTGCTAACTATCAGGACTTCATAACTGTAAGAGTGGTTGAGCAGTGGAACAGTCTGCCTCGGGAGGTGGTGGATGCTCCTTCGCTGGACGTTTTCTTTCTTTTTTTGAAACCCCCAAGAGGGTAATTTTATTATTTTTTCATAAGACTACATAACTAGAACAGAAAATATAGGGAGGGACTACAACTAGTGATAAAGAAAAGATACCCACACTAACTAAAAACCCAAGAGTAGGAGATCATATTCGTGTTAAACTATATGTAAGTAATAAGCGTATTAGTATAACAATATACTTGTAAGATCTTTTTTACTACTGCTTCAATATTAGTGAGTTAGTTATTTTGAGAACACTTCTTGAGCATCTTCTTTACTTCAAAGGGCTATTTCCAGCGTCCTTCTGCCTCTGGACGTTTTCAAGCGGAGGCTGGACAACCATCTTTCGGGTATGTTGTAGGTGTGTAGGGCTATCGTTTGGCCATGCTCCTGCAGAGGCAGGGGGTTTGACTAGATGACCTTCCAACTCTAACATCCTATGATTCTATGTCCCTGAATGCCCAACTAACACCAGAAGCAGAAAAAGAAGAGTGAATCCCTCCTTCTTTCATTTTCGCCTCATGTCTCAGCCTGCCTTGCAAAATCCAAGGCCAGAGTTTTGACAGAAAATTGCAACGAGCCGTGAAACCTTCCAGCATAAGACTGATCCAAGCTTTTTAAAAAAAACACACACAACAAACTGGGAGGAGAAAACCAGAAGCAGGGAAAGCGGCAAGCCAGGCCAAGTGAATCCAAACACAACTTGGCCATCTTAAGAGCGGATAGTTTCCCTACTGGATATTTCCACTGGCATGCGGAGTAACTCGTCGGTTCTCTCCTGAGATCCGCTTTGAAGCACATGGAGTGTTTCAGTGTGACCTTGCAAGACACCGCTGGCGGATCCAGCTTCAGATGCAATCCTAGGCGAAGCTCCCAGCCCTTTGCGTCATCTTGTGTGTTCAACATGGACCCCTCCCCCGCCCACCCCTGTCTTCGCTGCCCTGGTCAACGGGATCGCACGGTCTCTGCGGCCGGAATGCATTGGTTTCGCTTCCCCATGCGCGTGAAAACCAGGGGAAACGGCCCAGTGTTTTGGTTCCCATTTGACCGTGATGGTGACTTTTCCAAAAGTCAGAAGGAAGAGTCAGATGTGAAATAAGATCGAGTGAGAAACGGGAATTTAGAGTGGCTTCCATTGGAGGAGAACAGGAGAACAGGAAAGAGGAGGAGGAGGAGATTGGATTTATACCCTGCCCTTCACTACTGGAGTCTCAGAGTGGCTTACAAACTCCTTTCCCTTCCTCTCCCCGCAACAGACACCCTGTGAGGTACGCGGGACTGAGAGAGCTCTAACAGAAACTGCTCTTTTTCAAGAACAGCTCTGAAAGAACTTGTGACTGACCCAATGTCACACCAGCAGCTGCAAGTGGAGGAGTGGGGAATCAAACCCAGTTCTCCCAGATTAGAGTCCGCACGCTTAATCACTGCACCAAAGTGGAAGAGGTGGAATTGGAAGGGGCGTGTGTGTGGCGAGTAGAAAAGTGTAAGGCTGATCCTGCGTCCATCTGTTTCCTCACAGTTTTTCCACAGCCACGTCGGGAGGTTAATCTCCCTCTATGCTGCATGCCGCTTTCACTTTCTTTGTTCATCGGGTTTTATGTTACCTTCTGCATAGATTTATGCTTCATCGGGTTTTGTGGTACCTTCTGCATAGATTTATGGCTGTTCAGGGGTGACTACTCAGTCAGTACGGCATTGCCCTGGGATATCTGAATGTGGTTTTGAGCCGCACCTTTTCCTTCCTCCACTTCCAATTTGCAGGGCTTTGTTGATCTTCGTCCGTTTCCCCACCCCTATTTCCCCCTCTGTATTTATCACCTCGCCATGAATTACTTGGCTCAGACGGCTAATGACCACTGAGGCAAGTACTGACACAGGCAGATCTGCATACCAGATTGAATGAAAACAGGCATTCTGGGGCAAGGGGAAACCAGGTCGAGTGCTGAGAAAATGTGGGGCGAATGCCAGATACGGAATGGACCACAGTCATTCCTATGGCAGGCCCGTTCCCACCTCAATCCATTTGAGTATTAGGAGATTGGCCAATTGAAAGTCTTCATCTGAATTGTTAAGATGCATCAGCCCAAGGTACCTGCAGTCAAGCATGCAATATTTCCGTAGCACAGGAGTCGAGACCAGTAGCCCCTTAAAAACCAACCAGATCTCCAGGGGATAAGCTTTTTACAGTCCACACTCCCTTCTTCAGGCATCATACCATAAAAGGGAGGAAAGGAGAACAATGTAAGCTTCTTTGGATCCCCATTGGGAGGAAAGGCGGGGTAGGAAGGAAGGAGGGAGGGAGGGAGGGAAGGAGGGAAGGAAGGAAGGAGGGAAGGAGGGAGGGAAGGAAGGAGGGAGGGAGGGAAGGAGGGAAGGAAGGAAGGAGGGAAGAAAGGGAGGAAGGAAGGAGGGAGGGAGGGACGGAAGGAAGGAGGGAAGGAGGGCAGGAGGGAAGGAGGGAAGGAGGGCAGGAGGGAAGGAGGGAAGGAAGGAAGGAAGGAAGGAAGGAAGGAAGGAAGGAAGGAAGGAAGGAAGGAAGGAAGGAAGGAAGGAAGGAAATTGGAGGAAGAGTGTCAGACCCTCAGTCCAGTTACACTCAACAACTCTCTCTTGGCAGTGATAAGTTTATTGAGATGTATGCAAGATCCAGAAAGTCACTGTGTTAGAACCAAAGACTTTTGGTGGGTACAAGCTTAATATAGGTAATTCAAATAAAAGCCTCCTCCTTCCCCCAAGCATACGTCACATTCACACCATGCCTAAGGTTGCCATCCAAACCAAGTGAAAGATATATGTCTTGGTTATCTGCAGCTCAAGCTGGTACAGAGGAACTGTCAAGGACACCTTCCCCTGGGAACTTGAAAGGAGGGAAAGGAGGTGCAATATGTGAAGAAAGTTATGTCTTCTAGAAGCAAAGGTCCCATTCTCTCACCCATTCACTCAAACCCCCCCTCCCCGCAGGAATTCCCTCCCCTCAATAACTACGGCAACCAAAGCAAGCAAAGCAAAGCATGCTTTGACAAAGAGCTGCTTCTGTTGGAGAAAGGTCCCTCAAGTTTGGAGAATGGTTGGATTCACCCCAGTGTACGCAAAGTTTGTAGGTACAAGGTAGACCACGTACATATACTATACATGTGATGTATAATACTGATTTATTGTCATACAGATGACGTTGCAGAATGCATGTGCTACAGGTGTAAGCAAACAGATAATAGTGCAAAAGTGAAGTATGGGTATCTGAAAAGACAGACTTTCAGGACAAAACAGCGGCCCAGCCCTACCCATTAGAAAACTGCAAGCTGGGGTGAAGTTTCATGTTTTAGCTGACAGCTAGGCCGAGCGCCGAAGAATAGATTCTTTCAAACTATGGTGCTGGAGAAGACTCTTGAGAGTCCCTTGGACTGCAAGGAGATCAAATCAGTCAATCCTAAAAGAAATCCACCCTGACTTTTTCCAATGCTATAATGTCCTTTTTGAGGTGTGGTGACCAGAACTGCACACAGTACTCCAAATGAGGTTGCACCATCGATTTATACAGGGGCATGATGATACTGGCTGATTTGTTTTCAATTCCCTTCAGTTTGTCCGAGCGAGATGCAACACTGGAGAGGGGCTACCAGTCAAAACAGATAGCACTGAGCTTGATGGACCAATGGTGCGGACTGATATCAAGAAGACGGGGACGGCAAAGGATGAGATGGTCAGACAGTGTCATCGATGCAACGAACATGAGCCAACTTCAGAGGATGGCGGAAGACAGGAAGGCCTGGCATGATCTGGTCCATGGGACCGCGAAGAGTCGGACTCGACTGTGCAACTGAACAACAACAAGAGCTCTTGCGATATTTTGTTTGTCTCTGATAACTGACACCTCTTGCTCTGAATTATTGTATCGAAATGCCTGTGCTGTTGCAATCTTGAGTACGCTGTTCAGGTGTGTATCTGTAAGCTGCAAACCTACGATGACGCAGCAGCAGCAGCAGAACTGGAAGAAGAAGCAGCAGACAGCCAGTCCCACTGTGGGCCTGATAGAAGCCCTCCGGAGGCCTGATCCGGCCACCAGGCCACGTGTTTGACACCCCTGCCTTTAAGGCTAACTAACTTTATTGTTGCATAAGCTTTCGAGAAACACAGCACTCTTTGTCAGATGGATGGAGGGTATATGTATAGAAAGACGTGTGGGGCTTCCCGACCCATTCTGGTATTCCAGCCCAGGGGTTGAAGACCACTGCCCTGGAGTACGGCAGGAGGAAACTGAGATAAGTAAAAGAAGGGATCATTCAACTGACATGCGTGAACACAAGAAGTTGCCTTGTACTGCATCCAGGGCTATTTTGGGGCAGGAACGCACAGGAACAGAGTTCCGGCTGGCTCCCAAGTTGGCCACGCCCAGCAGGAACTCATTAGCATAACAGGCCACACCCAACAGCAGAAACTCATTAGGATTGGCTGCATTAGGGGTGTGTGGCCTAACATGCAAAGGAGTTCCTGCTACAAAAAAAGCCCTGGATGTTGACAACAAACAAGGTAAACAGAATAAGATGCAAAAAGTGAGTATGTCTGGATGACCACACTTCTGCGAACATGGGGTGTGTGGCCTAATACGCTAATGAGCGGTGCTGTCAGGGGTGTGTCCTAATAAGCAAATGAATTTCTCCTGTTAGGTATGGCCTATTATGCTAATGAGCTCCTGCTGGGCTTTTTCTACAAAAAAAGCCCTGACTGCATCTATTACTGATCCATTATTGAGTGGTCTACTCAGACTGGCAGTCACTCTCCAGCGTCTCAGGCAGCGATCTTTCACATCACCTGCTTCCTGGTCCTTTTAGCTGGATATGCCGGGGATTGAACCTGGGACCTCCTGCATGCCAAGCAGAGGCTCTACCACAGAGCCACAGCCCCTCTTTACAGCTCTCCAGGGTCTCAGGCAGAGGTCTTTCACATCACCTGCTTCCTGGTCCTTTTAGCTGGAGATGCCGGGGATTGAACCTGGGACCTTCTGCATGCCAAGCAGATGCTCTACCACAGAGCCACGGCCCCTCTTTACAGCTCTCCAGGGTCTCAGGCAGAGGTCTTTCACATCACCTGCTTCCTGGTCCTTTTAGCTGGAGATGCCGGGGATTGAACCTGGGACCTTCTGCATGCCAAGCAGAGGCTCTACCACTGAGCCACGGCCCCTCTTTACAGCTCTCCAGGGTCTCAGGCAGAAGTCTTTCCCATCACCTCTTGCCTGGTCCTTTTAACTGGAGATGCTGGGGATTGAACCTGGGACCTTCTGCATGCCAAGCAGATGCTCTACCACAGAGCCACGGCCCCTCTTTACAGCTCTCCAGGGTCTCAGGCAGAAGTCTTTCCCATCACCTCTTGCCTGGTCCTTTTAACTGGAGATGCTGGGGATTGAACCTGGGACCTTCTGCATGCCAAGCAGATGCTCTACCACAGAACCATGTCTACTCAGACGGGCAGCGGCTCTCCAGGGACTCAGGCAGAGGACTTTCCCGCCACCTACTGCCTGGTCCTTTCAACTAGAGATGCTTGGGATTGAACCTGGGACCTTCTGCATGCCAAGCAGAGGCTCTGCCACTATGCTACGGCCCCTCTCCAATTTATTTTGTGTCTTCTGCCCCTCCCACCCATACACACCCAATGTCAATGCTTCAAAAGTTGAAGTGTCCCCGTGTCTATTTGGAGAAGTTTTTTTTTTAAAAAATATATATATATATTTTCCTGTTTAGCCTGACCAACGTTACTATAAAACTCTGCCTAGGCCCGAAAACCCCAGGCGGAGAGCAAATGACAGCCTATCCCCTTCTTTTTCCTGTTTTCTCCTTCCATGTATCTGGAGATGGTCTGGGCTGGTTTTGGCTCACCCGCCAGGGGCGTCTATCCATCAGGGAAGGCCCCTCTTGTTCCATCTGCAGAACTCTCCGGCAATTTCCTCTTGGACTTTCCAGTTGCCCACGGAAAACATCTCTGGTTATTGTAACCGGCCAAGCCAAATGTTTGGAAGGGGGGGGGCGGTTATTTCTTCTAACCACGGCCTTTTGAGGGGGGGGGCGTTTAAAACCCTCTGTCGAAGCAGAAGGAAAACAGGCAATCCTGGTCGACGGGTCGATTCACAGTCTCGGTATGCGTCACGCCGCCCGTTCCTCCGGGCCGGGGCGTCGCTAGCAGCCAGTATTTTATGTCCTCCTCGCAAAAAAAAATGAGCTTGGTGGGGTGGAGGTGAGTTTATTTAGAAGTGGCTTTTGGGTGTCCGTGACGTGCTTTCTGTCAAGGACGGAGGGAAGGACTGAGTCACTTCTCACCCCCCGAGGAAGGACTGTGGACTCTTCTCACCTTCCTGCGCCGTACACAGCTGGCTTCGTCAGTCGGGAGAGCACAAGCGCGCCTAGTTCTTCGCCCTCCTCGCTCTTAGGGCAAGCCCTGTGGGCCCCGCATTCCTGAGGTCCCTCGACCTCATTCCTTGGAGAGCCTCAGCTATGTTTGCCGAGGTCCCTGCGTAGCCACCGATAGCTCACAGGAGAAAGCCGGGAAGCCCAAGAAGGGAATCACAACAAGGCGTGGAATCGTAGACCTGGAAGGAGCCGGAAAGCCAGAGTCTGAGCAACCCCAACTGGTAGCTGCCCAGCCTCTGCTTGAAGTCAGCTCCAGGGGAGGGATCATAGAATGTTAGAGTCAGAAGGGACCTTGCAGGTCATCTAGTCCAGCCCCCTGCACCCTGCAGGAGCACAGCCGAAAGATAGCCCTGCGACATACCCGAAAGCTGGTCGCCCAGCCTCCGCTTGAAAACGTCCAGCGAAGGAGCATCCACCACCTCCTGAGGCAGACCGTTCCACTGCTCAACCACTGTTACAGTCAGGAAGTGTCTCCTGATATTTAGCCGGTAACGACTCCCTAGTAATTTCCACCCGTTCGATCTAGTCTTGCAATCCGGAGCAAGAGAGAAGAGATCCGCTCCATCTTCTACATGACAGCCGTTCGGATATTTGAAGACTGCAATCGTGTCCCCTCTAAGCCTTCTCTTTCCTAGGCTAAAGATACCCAACTGTAATGTATCCAGTCCAGACAAGTCCAGAGGCAAACGCAGAGCTTCGCTACAAGAGACAATGGACTACGTGGATCCTAGCCCGCTCCAATCAGGGGGCTAGGTTCCCAGCTGAGAGCCTATGGGACTCTCAGCCACTGTAAATAACCTATAGGGAAGTAGGGGTGTGTTTTGGGTGGCGGTTTCTCGGGGGAATTGATACCGGACCTCCTCTAAGGACGGTTCCGAATGCCCAACTCAGACTTATGTACGACAGTGGGCGTGGTGTGAGTAATTTTCCCGTGTATACAGAGATTGGCCAACGAACGCTCCTATTTCCCAGGAAGTGAGACAACACACTAGGTTTAATGAACAAATGTTGCCTTTTACTAAGCAGTTCTCAAGCATACGAAAAACAGATGCACACGCAGAATCACACAAGTTCCTTAGTTACAATAGTATATAGAAAGCAATCAGCAAGGAAAATAAGAAATTCAGCAGACAAGGGGGATAACACAGCAGGATATCGCTTTTTAACTGGAGGTTTTGGGGGTGGAGCCTGAGGAGGGTGGGGTTTGAGGAGGGGAGGGGCTTCATTGGCGCATAACGCCATAGAGCCCACCTTCCAAAGTGTCCATTTTCTCCAGGCGAACTGATCTCCATCGCCTGGAGATGAGTTGTATTCCCGGGAGATCTCCAGCTACCACCTGGAGTTTGGCAACCCTACATGAATGTAATTCCTCTTGCATTCCCCCAAACGGCGCACCCTTCGGGCATGGCCACGCAACGTCCAGGGATCCCCATTGCACGTACGCAGGTAGCTGATGGCAACAGCCCAGCAGAGCCGCACCTGTGGCTTCCTCACGCACACAGCTCCATGTGCCTTCGTAATCCCACTCAAGACCTTCGTGCAGAGTTTACTCGGCATGCTGGGAGGCGTGACCTTCACCCCGGGGGGGGGGGGGAGGAACGGCTGCTTGGTAGAGACCAGGTCTCTGCAGCTGTTTGGCCCAAGCGTACGAACCGTTCCACCACCTTGCTACGACTTAAATATCGCTCCCCGGCCCGGGTGCTGTCTTTTCTCTCCCACACAGATACTGAGCTTGCCTTTTGAGAAATCGGCAGGCCGCCTCCACCGTCGGTAGGAGTACAACTGTGCCATTCGGGAGCTTGCGGCGTGAGCCAGCCCGGGCAAACGGTCTGCAAACGGCTTGTAAATATTAGCCTTGGACGCTAAGCTTGCGTGGAGCTCAGGCTCGGCGGACGTCAAAAGTTTGAGTGGGGCTCCTGGTTCGTCCCCAGCTTCTTGCCAGTCCTGTTCTCTGTGATGATGATGATGATGATGATGATTATTAATTGAATGTATGAATCGCCCAATCCCTGCTACTGCAGGGCTCTGGGCCATGTACAATATAAATAAAAACATACAGAAATAAAACAATTAATAGAATAATAGAATGTTAGAGTTGGAAGGGACCTTGCAGGGGTAATTTCCTGCAGAAGCGCACAGGAGCGGAGCTCCGGCAGTAAAGAACCCAGCGTGCGGGTACATACAACAAGCCCTGCCCCCTGCTCCTTCTCTCCCTCTTTCTTTCCCTCTTTCACTCCTTCTTTCCTTCTCTTTCTGTAATGTATTCAATAGCTGCCATTGAATGCATGATGTATGTGAAACATCTAATTGACTTGCCATGTTGAGCTTCGTCCTGGGCTAGGATCCAAATCCATCCAATCGCACTGGTAGCCCAGGAAGCACCTAGCCAATCACTTTACAGCAAGCTCCCTGAGCGGGAACGTCTATGATTGGTCCTTATATGAACAACCGTTTTGGTTGGTATTTGTACAGTGGGTGTGGCTACATTAGCCGGGAGAGTTTAAAAGCAAGACAACTGCAATGTAAAAGCTGAACTGTTCTGTTCTGGCTATCAGATGTTGATCCGTGTTGGAGTTGTGTTCGAGTTGAAGAATAAAGTTGTGTTCTTGCTGAATCACTCTCCGAATTCTTTGTTAAGCGAGCGACTTAACACTTTCTTTCCTTCTTTTTCTTTCTTTCTTTTCCTCCTTTTTTCCTTCTTTCTTTCCCTCCTTCTTTCCTTCTCTCCTTCTTTCCCTCTTTCTCACCTTCTATCTGTTTCTCCCCCCCCAGCTACCAATCCAAAACAGTCCAGTGGCACCTTTAAGACCAAGTTTTATTAAGGTACAAGCTCTCCCTCCTCTGCGAGGGCAGATCTGCATGCCCCCCCATAGCTAGCAATCCTAAACAGTCCAGTGGAGCCTGATCAGTGGGTGTTGCCTTCTGACATACTTCCGGTGATGTCAGGGGGTGTGGCATATGCAAATAAGTCATGCTAATGAGTTATGCTAATGAGCTCCTGCCCCTCTTTTTCTACGAAATGACCCCTGTTGCAGGTCATCTCGTCCAACCCCCTGCACTCTGCAGGAGCACAGCCGAAAGACAGCCCTGCAACATACCTGGAAGATGGTCGTCCAGCCTCCGCTTGAAAACGTCCAGCGAAGGAGCATCCACCACCTCCCGAGTCGGTCTGTCCCACTGCTCAACCACTCTTGCAGTCGGGAGGTTTCTCCTGAGATTTAGCCCGCATCGACTCCCTTGTAATTTCCACCCGTTAGATCTAGTCTTGCAATCTGGAGCAAGAGAGATCTGCTCCATCTTCTTTTTGTTGTTCAGTCGCACAGTCGAGTCCGACTCTTCGCGACCCCATGGACCAGATCCCACCAGTCCTTCCAGTCTTCCGCCGTCCTCTGAAATTTGCTCAATTTCATGTTCCTTGCATCTATGATACTGTCTCACCATCTCATCCTCTGCCGTCCCCGTCTTCTTTGACCTTCAGTCTTTCCCAGCATCAGGGTCTTCTCCAGTGAGTGCGCCCTTCTCATTGGGTGGCCAAAGTATTTGAACTTCAGTTTCATTCTACCATCCTATATATGACAGAGCAACGTGTTTGTATGCCTGCCCAAAACTTCTTAGGTATGACTGTACGGAGTGCAGAGAATGCCGTAAGTTAGGGGCGGATTTATTAATGAAGTCACTGGACTGGACCAGCTAGCGGCTCTCTGATAATGTAGCCAGCCCACTGGAGCCTGAGAAGGGCTTGCTAAGGAAGGTGAACTGGACCGGGGTTCTCCATATTGGGGTATTTGGTTAATATAGGGGAGTTTGCCCAGTCATAGAAGCATGATAGGTAAAGGTAAAGGTTCCCTTGCTCGAAAGCCAGTCGAATCCAACTCTAGGGTTGCAGTGCTCACCTCCGTTTCCAAGCCGAAGAGCCAGCGCTGTCCGAAGACGTTTCCGTGGTCATGTGGCCAGCATGACTAAACGCCGAGGTGCACGGAACGCTGTCACCTTTCCACCGAAGTGGTACCTATTTATCTACTTTCAATTTCTTGCTTTCGAACGGCTAGGTTGGCAGGAGCTGGAACTAGAGACGGGAGCTCCTGACCCCAAAGTGGTGATCGGCATTTCCCTGGGCATGGAAGGAAGGACCGCGAGAACTAAGCCCTGAGGCAACCCTTCCCGCCCTCCCTCTCATGATCTTCCTAAGTTCACAGAATCTGCAGTGCTGTCAGATGGCCATCTAGCCTCTGTTTGAAAACCTCCAAAGAAGGAGGGCCTACCACCTCCAAAGGAAGCCTGTGCCACTGAGGAACCGCT
>NW_015176512.1:253277-258474 GCF_001447785.1 Gekko japonicus | reverse complement strand
GCAGGCATTGTGTTCTATGGCTGTTCTCCATGGTATCTTGTGGGTTTATTGGAGGCATCTGGCTAGAAGAGAAGAGAAGAAGAAGAAGAGATTGGCTTACAAACACCTTTCCTTTCCCCTCCTCACAACAGACACACTGTGAGGTGGGTGGGGCTGAGAGAGCTCTGACAGAAACTGCTCTTTTTCAAGAAGAGCTCTTATCAGAACCACGGCTTGCCCAAGGTCATCCAGCCAGGTGCGAGTGGAGGAGTCGGGAATCAAACTCGGTTCTCCCAGATGAGAGTCCGCACACTTAACCACTACACCAAACTGTCTCTCCTTTTCATACAAACTCCTTTCCCTTCCCCTCCCCTCCACAGACACCCTGTGAGGTGGGCGGGGCTGAGAGAGCTCTTGACAGAAACTGCTCTTATCAGAACGGCTTGCCCAAGGTCATCCAGCCAGGTGTGAGTGGAGGAGTGGGGAATCAAACCTGGTTCTCCCAGATTAGAGTCCGCGCACTTAACCACCACACCAAACTGGCTCTCAGAAAGAAGATACTGGATGACCTGGAGGGACCACAGCTCACAAGCTTTGCATGAACAAGGTACTGAGTTCGATCCCTGCTGCCTGAAGCTGAAGGATCAGTTTGTGAGAGTGACATGCAACATTGGAGAGGGGCTCCCGGTCAAAACAGATAGTACTGAGCTTGAAAGACCAATGGGGTGCATTGATGTATAGGAAGCTTAAGAACATAAGAGAAGCCAGTGTTGGATCAGGCCAATGGCCCATCCAGTCCAACACTCTGTCACACAGTGGCCAGAAATACCAGGTGCCATCAGGAGGTCCAGCAGTGGGGCCAGGACACCAGGAGCCCTCCGACTGTTGCCCCCACCCGCAAGCACCAAGAAGACAGAGCACCCCTTGCCCCAGCCTGAGAGTTCTTCTCTATACCTTGTGGCTAATAGCCAATGATGGACCTCTGCTCCAGATGTTTATCCATAAGAACATAAGAGAAGCCAATGTTGGATCAGGCCAATGGCCCATCCAGTCCAACACTCTGTCACACAGTGGCCAAAAATACCAGGTGCCATCAGGAGGTCCAGTAGTGGGGCCAGGACACTAGGAGCCCTCCCACTGTTGCCCCCCCCCCCAAGCACCAAGAAGACAGAACATCACTTGCCCCAGACCGAGAGCTCCTATCTATACCTTGTGGCTAATAGCCACTGAGGGACCTCTGCTCCATAGGTTTATTTGATTCCCTCTTGAAGCCGTCCATGCTTGTAGCCACCACCACCTCCTGTGGCCGTGAATTCCAAGTGTTAATCACTCTTTGGGTGAAGAAGTCCTTCCTTTTATCTGTCCTAACCCAACTGTTCAGCAATTTCATGGAGTGCCCACGAATTCTTGTATTGTGAGAAAGGGAGAAAAGTACCTCTTTCTCTACCTGCTGTATCCCATGCATAATCTCATAAACCTCGATCGTGTCACCCCTCAGCCATCGTTTCTCCAAGCTAAGGACCCCCAAGCATTTTAAACTTTCCTCATAGGGAAAGTGTTCCAACCCTTTCCTCATTCTAGTTGCCCTTTTCTGTACTTTCCCCAATGCTATAATGTCCTTTTTGAGGTGTGGTGACCAGAACTGTACACAGTACTCCAAATGAGGTTGCACCGTCGATTTATACAGGGGCATGATGATACTGGCTGATTTGTTTTCAATTCCCTTCAGTATCTCCGAGCAAGATGCAACACTGGAGAGGGGCTACCAGTCAAAACAGATAGCACTGAGCTTGATGGGCCAATGGTGCGGACAGATATCAAGGAAGCTTCACGAGATTTCAGTCCGATCCAGGTCTTCACCGGAAACGGCATTCTGAATTTTTATGAGTAGTTAACAGCAGCCAATATAGCAGCGTGGTTGGCCCAGTTTAGTCCAAACTTGTTAGAGCTTGGAAGCTAAGTATTTGGATGAACGACCACCAAGGAAGACAGGGAATGCTATGGAGAGCATTAATGTTATTGTACATCGCCCAGAGCCCTCTGGTAGCAGGGATGGGGCGGTTCATAAATTTCATACATAAAACCATTTCTGCTATGGATTTGTGAAAAATAAAACAATGTAATGCTTTGCTAAAATGACTTTGAACAGGGCTGTCGAACTCATTTGTTATGAGGGCCAGATCTGACATAAATGAGACCTTGTTGGGCCGGGCCACATGTGTCATAAAGTGTAATGCCAGGTAGCCGAGATATGAACTTTATAAAGGACACAAACACAAAGTTTTTTTTAACTCAAAATAAAAACATGCTTAAAACAGCACTTTTGCAATATTTTGGTCCCGGTCACACATGCGGGAAAACGCGCGGGGGGGGGGGAGGTGTGGCGATTTGCACTGTCGCAATTTAATGCACCCCAACGCGATCAGATGCGACGCTGTTGTTTCCATCGGTGGGTGTTTCCAGTGCGCTCCAACCAGGAAGCAGGGACGCGAGAGGAGCGCGCTGGAGCGATCACACGGAGAGCATCCGGCTGCAGCCCGTCGCAACCAGTAGACAGTGGATTTTCCCAGGTACTTTTAAACTCCGCTTCTTTGGCTGACTGCTATGGGTTGCTGACGAGTGCGGGACAATGGCCAGATGTGTCCTTTGGATCGCCCCAGTAAAATCTGGCTGGCATTTGTGAGTATCCTGTGGCAAATTCTGCGTGTGATCGGGGCCATTGTTTATTTAACAGTGTCTGAACACTGACACCTCTTGCTCTGAATTATTGTATCAAAATGTCTGTGCCGCCACAATCTTGAGTATGCTGTTCAGGTGTGAATCTGTGAGCTGAAAACCTACGATGACGCAGCAGCAGCAGAACTGGAAGAAGAAGCAGAAGACAGCCAGTTCCAGTGCGGGCCTGACGGAAGCCCTCCAGGGCCCTGATCCGGCTCCTGGGCCACTGTCAGCAAGCTGCCAATGTTTTGTTTCCTTCTTCTTGTATGTGCTTGATTGCTTTCACTTTCATATGTAGACCTGTTGATGCGCTTAATTGCTTGGCTGCCGAAACGTCTATATCTCTCAAGGCCACAGGTGGTTGCTGCTGCTGAATAGTTGCTTGGGCGATCTCACGAAACACCGTGGGAAGGAGATAACGTATGCTGTCTAGAAGCGTTTGCTTGCAGGCCCGATGGCGCGCGCGGGAACTCCCGCAATTGGGCCTCAGTAGTTTGAATGTACTATAACATGCCATGCTATCTGCTCTCCCCTCATTCCGAACAGTGATCCTGTCTATGCACCTATAGCTTCAAATAAAGTAAAACCTTTCTGCAAGTGTGTACTTCGTTGATGCTGTGGGGGAGTCTGACAGCCACATGTTTGACACCCTTGATGTAGAGGAAGGCGATGGCAAACCATGCCAGAGAATTCAAGTTAGAAAATGATATTGCAAAGCTAAGGTCACTTTCATAGGAATAAGACTCTTTGAATACGCCTGAGTACGGTTACGGTTCTTGCATAGGATAGTAATGTAACTCCAGTTAACGGTGATATGTGAGGGCAACCATGGGCAGACTAACGGCACGTTCACCAACAGCCATAAACTCCTCAGAGTCCAGCTGTCAATTTGCCACTAGTCCATGAAATTCTCACACCCAGCCATCTGAAAGAAAAATAGGTTGTTATGGTTCCCAACTCCAGCTTGGGAAATTCCCGGAGATTTGGAGAGGGGTGGAGCCTGGGGAGGGAGGGGTTTCGGAGGGGAGGGGTCTCAGCAGGGTGTGATATCATAGAGCCCACCCTCTCTGAAGCTGCCATTTTCTCCGGGGGAATTGATGTCTGCCCCCTGGAGATCCGCTGTAATCCCATGAGATCTCCGGGCCCTGTCTGGAGGTTGGCAACCCTATCTTGTTGGAAGGAGATGTTCACGGCTACCTCATGGCCCTAATACCGGTGACAAATGCCACGTTCAGCGCGCTTGTGAACAAGGTCCTCGAACAATATCTCAGCCTTGAGAACCTTCCGAATTCTGACAACTCTGAATTAGAGGCCTCCAAATCAGTTAAGATTGTCGGGGGAAAGGTCAACAACCTCAGATATGCAGACGATACCACTCTAATTGCGGAAAGCGAAGAGGACCTCAAGAGCCTCTTGCTGAAAGTAAAAGAGGAGGGCGCAAAGGTTGGCTTCAAACTTAACATCAAATCGAATAAATAAATAAATAAATAAACATCCAAAAAACGAAGATCATGGCATCCGGCCCCATCACTCCTTGGCAAATAGAAGGGGAAGTCGTGGAAGCAGCGACAGACTTCACATTCCTGGGATCCAAGATCACTGCAGACGGTGACTGCAGCCATGAAATTAAAAGACGCCTGCTCCTTGGGAGGAAAGCGATGGCAAACCTAGACAGCATATTAAATAGTAGAGACATCACCCTGCCAAGAAAAGTCCGTATGGTCAAAGCAATTGTATTCCCAGTAGTAACGTATGGCTGCGAGAGTTGGACCAGAAGAAAGGCCGAGCGCTGAAGAATAGATGCTTTTGAATTACGGTGCTGGAGAAGACTCTTGAGAGTCCCTTGGACTGCAAGGAGATCGAATCAGTCAATATCAACCCTGACTGTTCCCTGGGAGGCCAGAGACTGAAGCAAGCTCAATGTTGGATCCCCAAGCATCGAGAATAAATCCACGTTTTAAAGAAAAGCAAAATTTATTTCAAAGCGTTGAAGACATACTCAAACACGTTCTTTGTTAGAACTGGGGATACACAGTTAGGTCAAGCATAATAAAGGAACTTCAAACAGATACAGATCCAATGAATAGCTTTCCCGCTGGCGGGCTAAGGAAACGGTTGCGCGCCCAGTACATGGGAACCAGGCAGAACATCAGACAAAACACAGGTGCAGTAGTCCTGGGAAAATCAATAGGCAAGCATTACAGCATCTTCTCCCCCACACAACCTCCAGCAGTTATCTTTTGCATTCCAAAGCAGGAGCAGGATGATAGAAGCCAAGCCGGGTGTAACAGGGAAAGGATATGTACACAGAGGTCACAGAAAACAGAATGGCAGCTTGCTGACATACTGCCCCCCTTAAAATACACTTACAACACACCTCCCGGCCTGGGCGGGAGACCTCCCGGGCTGGGCGGGAGACCTCCCGGTTTGTCCGGGAACCTTCTGTGGAAACTACGGATCAGGTAAGGGGCCCGAATATCCCCTTCTTCCACCCATTCGC
>NW_015176512.1:214755-249030 GCF_001447785.1 Gekko japonicus | reverse complement strand
GCGGGAAATCCCGGTGCAGGAGCAACTTGTAACTGCGCGGCGTGTGCGTCCAGGAAATTGGCCATTCTAACGTCCAACATTCCCGGCAGGCCTTCCATCACATCCTGGAATGCCCGCATTAAGTCTCTCACCGAGTCTTCCAGTTCTGCTAGACGTTCCCCGGTAGTTTCCTCCGGGATGGGGTCCCGAGGGCGGTAGTCCGGGGGTGGGTCATAGTCCTCTTCCGTTTGGAAGGCTCCGGTGCCCTCCTCATCTTCTGCGTGACCACGCGGTCCCGACGGCTCGAACATCCACTCCTCGAGGTCCTGCTTGGGGCTCCCCTTCTCCGAGGTAGACCCAGGTTCCGGGAACAATCCCTTGTCAAACAGACTCTCACGTAATCCGCTCCCCCGACGGGAGTACACCTCACGGGTGCCTTGGGTGTTGTACATAGTCCAATCATCCTGCTGGTGAGTCTTCCGCGGACCCCATTGCGAAGGGGTCGGAGGCGGCCAAGACAGATGTGCAGGCAGGCGGGGAATCGTTCCCCCCACGGCACCCTCCATCGAGGCTGCAGTCGTGAACACCAAAGACGCGGAGGTTTGTGGGACCGATCCCGAGTCCCCCTCCGTGTTAGGTAGATTTCCCTCAATTCCGCTCATGATCTTGTCAGATTCGGAACGATAGGAAAAGGGAGTTCTAACAATATGTTGGATCCCCAAGCATCGAGAATAAATCCACGTTTTAAAGAAAAGCAAAATTTATTTCAAAGCGTTGAAGACATACTCAAACACGTTCTTTGTTAGAACTGGGGATACACAGTTAGGTCAAGCATAATAAAGGAACTTCAAACAGATACAGATCCAATGAATATCTTTCCCGCTGGCGGGCTAAGGAAACGGTTGCGCGCCCAGTACATGGGAACCAGGCAGAACATCAGACAAAACACAGGTGCAGTAGTCCTGGGAAAATCAATAGGCAAGCATTACAGCATCTTCTCCCCCACACAACCTCCAGCAGTTATCTTTTGCATTCCAAAGCAGGAGCAGGATGATAGAAGCCAAGCCGGGTGTAACAGGGAAAGGATATGTACACAGAGGTCACAGAAAACAGAATGGCAGCTTGCTGACACTCAACTACTTTGGCCATCCAATGAGAAGGGAGCACTCACTGGAGAAGACCCTGATGCTGGGAAAGATTGAAGGTCAAAGAAGAAGGGGACGGCAGAGGATGAGATGGTCAGACAGTGTTGTCGATGCAACGAACATGAAATTGAGCAAACTCCGGAGCACAACGGAAGACAGGAGGGCCTGGCATGATGTGTTCCATGGGGTCGCGAAGAGTCAGACTCCACTGTGCGACTGAACAACGACAACAACAAAGCATGACAAGGTGAATAGTGAAGCGAACGAAGAAAAGTGAAACTGAAACCTTGACACTTTTATTATTTATTTATTTATTTATTTGAGTTTATACCTTGCCCTTCCAGCCAAGGCTTGCTCAGGGCGGCTTTCCAGTGAGTCTTGTCTTCCCATGGTGTGCCCAACGTATGATAGCCTGATTTTAGCTTCTATGGAGAATCCAGGATTGACAGGAACTAGAACCCACCTATTTGCCTTCTCGCTGGTCCAGGGCATCTATAAAACTCTCCCCCAACACCACATTTCAATTTCCTTCCAGTCCCCTTCCTTTGTAGTCCAGCTTTCACATCCATACCTAGTAATGGTGAATATTTATTTATTTGGTAGATTTTTACCCCGCCTCCCAACAAAGCTGGCACAGGGCAAACCCAGCGGTTCCCGCTAGCCCAGCGGTTCGAAAGCGCCAACTAACATCAAAAATGTGCAAGTAGATAAATGGGAACCTACCTTAGAAGGTAGTGGGCACCCTCCCCCGCTGTGGGGGTCGTTGGAGCGTCGGAGCCCGGAGGACGGCGAAAGCGGCGAGCGGCGAAGATGGCATCCGGGTACATCGGAGGCGGAACAGACGTCGGCGGAGAAGCGGAGCCAGGACGACACGTGAGCGTGAAAGGCGCAGGCGGGGCAGAGCCGCGAGGACTGAGCCAAGGCCACGCTTGAGCATGCCGCGTGACAGAAGAGCCCGACCGATCCGCCACTGAAAGACCGCCAGAAAGGAGCCAGAAGCCGAGTGACGCCGAAGTCGACGTAGCCAACCTGGGAGAAAAACCCCTCCACTGGGTGCCGGTAGAGATTGTCCCCACCCCTAATAATTGTGGCCATAGGTTAGGGATAAATGAGTAACTGTAGCCGCTCAGAGACCCCTTAGGGGGTTAGAGCGGGGTAGTAAGCTGAAATAAATAAATAAATAAGCAAGCAAATAAATAAATAAATAAGGGCGGCTTACAACAATATAAAACAATACAATATAAATATAAGTTATAAAATCCATTAAACGCAAATTCTATGACCATAAATATTGTAACGTACGAAAGTGCTAGTAATGATTCCTCAGCATACAGTCAGCCTTTTGATCTTCAGTTATTCAGAGTGATTAAGGCCGGGCGGTAGTTGGGAATCCAGGGGAGTCAGGCTCTCTTCAAGGACTATCATGTGTCAACGGTGGTCAGCGGTGGTGGAGGCTCCCAAAAGCCAGGCGGAAGAGCTCCGTTTTACGGGCCCTGCGGAACTGCAAGAGGTCCTGCGGGGCCCTGATCACCCCCGGGAGCTCATTCCACCAGAGGGGAGCTGCCACTGAGAAAGCCATGGCCCTGGTTGTCACTAACCTGGCCTCCTTGATGTTCAGGAGGACCAGACAATTCTGGTTCCCCGATCGCGGCGCTCTCTGGGGAACATATGGGGAAAGGCAGTCCCTCGGGTATGCAATTAAAGTCCATGGTATGAATTCTCTTGTTCATCGGATAGGTCCAATAACCGCATTCCATTTTTAGAGATACAGAAGTGATCCTCAGATACTATAACTTGCCAGAACACTCCGCACCAAGCCTCCCAGAATCTAAAGCTGAGCGGGGATTTGATATCTCATAGCAACATCAGCCTCATTTCCACTGGCCTGTGTGAGTTCTCAGAGCAATGTAGAAATATGAGCTCCGTCCCATGATGCCAAAGATGCAGGAAGCTGGTGGGTATCCAACCCGTCTGGCTAGGACTCTGCTTCTTTACAAGGACCCTGGAAAATTGGCTCCCTAACTCCTTAAAGATGAAACCGTTGGCATGGAATGACGCTCGCGACGTCCAGGAATGGGAGTCTTTCTTACTTCCGAGCATCATCCGCCCATCAAATGCAGGTGTTCAGAGGAGACATCTATCATCAGGACAAATGGAAATGGAACCCCATCAAACAACGCACTTGGAGCTTCTTCCAAACGGGAGATGGGATCATTAGACAGTTCACCTTAGAATGACCAGATTTCTCATTGAGTAATACAGCCAGCAAAGCTTTTATTCACATGAAGACTCCGCATCTAAAAAAAATATAGACCTGCCAACATTTGGTATCTTTGCCCACCCACTTTCTGTAACCATCTAATTAAATAACACATGTTGTGGGATAGAACTCTACTATGTATTAGTAGAAAAGAGCAAGAGTCCAGTAGCACCTTAAAGACTAACCTAATTTGTGGCAGGGTAGGAAATACCAAATACCAAAAGGCAAAGGTGAAAAGGAAAGATTTACCCAACTGAATGCAGATTTCCAGAGAACAGCAAGGAGAGATAAAGAGGCTTTCCTGAATGAACAATGCAAAGTAATAGAGGAAAACAATAGAATGGGAAGGACTAGAGATCTCTTCAAGAAAATTGGAGAAATCAAGGGATCGTTGCATGAAAAGCTGGCCATGATAAAGGACAAAAACGGTAGGGACCTAACAGAAGCAGAAGAGATTAGGAGAAGATGGCAAGAATACACAGAAGAACTATACAAGGAGGACCTCAATGTCCTTGACAACCACAACGGTGTAATCACTGACCTCGAGCCAGACATCCTGGAATGTGAAGTCAAATGGACCTTAGAAAGCATTACTAACAACAAAGCTAGTGGAGGTGATGGTATCCCAGCTGAGCTATTCAAAGTCTTAAAAGATGATGTTGTTAAAGTGCTACACTCAATTTGACAGCAAATTTGGAAAACACAACCGTGGCCACAGGATTGGAAAAGGTCAGTATACATTCCAATCCCAAAGAAGGGCAATGCCAAGGAATGTTCAAACTATCGCACAATTGCACTCATTTCACACGCTAGCAAGGTCATGCTCAAGATCCTACAAGCTAGGCTTCAGCAGTACATGGATAGAGAACTGCCAGAAGTACAAGCTGGGTTTCAAAGAGGTAGAGGAACTAGAGATCATATTGCCAACATTCACTGGATTATGGAGAAAGCAAGAGAGTACCAGAAAAACATCTACTTCTGCTTCATTGACTACACTAAAGCCTTTGATTGTGTGGATCACAACAAACTATGGCAAGTCCTTAAAGAGATGGGAGTACCAGACCACCTCACATGTCTCTTGAGAAACCTGTATAAGGGTCAAGAAGCAACAGTTAGAACAGGATATGGAACAACTGATTGATTTAGCATAGGAAAATGAGTACGACAAGGATGTATATTGTCTCCTTGCTTATTTAATTTATATGCATCACGCAAAATGCCAGCCTGGATGATTCAGAAGCCAGAATTAAGATTGCTGGGAAAAACATCAACAACCTCAGATATGCAGACGATAACACTCTAATGGCAGAAAGTGAAGAGGACCTCAAGAGCCTCTTGCTCAGAGTGAAAAAGGAGAGCGCAAAGGTTGGCTTGAAACTCAACATCCAAAAAACCAAGATCATGGCATCCGGCCCCATCCCTCCTTGGCAAATAGAAGAAGCTGTGGAAGCAGTGACAGACTTCACGTTCCTGGGATCCAAGATCACTACAGATGGTGACTGCAGCCATGACATTAAAAGATGCCTGCTCCTTGGGAGGAAAGCAATGGCAAACCTAGACAGCATAATAAAAAGTAGAGACATCACCCTGCCAACAAAAGTCCATATGGTCAAAGCAATGATATTTCCAGTAGTCATGTATGGCTGTGAGAGTTGAACTATAAGGAAGGTCGAGCACCGAAGAATAGATTCTTTTGAACTATGGTGCTGGAGAAGACTCTTGAGAGTCCCACGGACTGCAAGAAGATCAAATCAGTCAATCCTAAAAGAAATCAACCCTGACTGTTCCCTGGAAGGCCAGAGACTGAAGCTGAAGCTCCAATACTTTGGGCACCAAATGAGAAGGGAGCTCTCAGTGGAGAAGACCCTGATGCTGGGAAAGATTGAAGGTCAAAGAAGAAGGGGAAGGCAAAGGATGAGATCGTGAGACAGTGTTATCGAGGCAACGAACATGAAATTAACCAAACACCGGAGCACGACGGGAGACAGGGGGGCTTGGCGTGATGTGGTCCATGGGGTCGCAAAAAGTCGGACTCGACTGTGCAACTGAACAACAACAACAAAGGAAATACCAAAGGAATCTGAAGAAGGGAGCAGTGATTCATGAAAGCTCCTACCCTGCCCCATATCTGATTAATCTTTAACGTGAACATAAGAACATAAGCCAATGTTGGATCAGGCCAATGGCCCACCCAGTCCAACACTCTGTCACACAGTGGCCAAAAATACCAGGTGCCATCAGGAGGTCCAGCGGTGGGGCCAGTGCTCCTGGACTCTGGGTCTTTTCTACAGCTACAGACAGACTAGCATGGCCATCTTGACCCCCCCCCCCACCATCACATGGCCCTTGTGCCCCCCCCCCCCCACCAAAATACTTTGCAGCTGATGGGCAGTAGGTTCAGGGCGGACTAAAGGAAATACAACTTTACACAGAGAGTGATTAAAATGTGGAATCTGCTGCCAGAGGATGTTGTGATGGCCACCGGAATAAACATCTTTAAAAGAGGACTAGATAAGTTCATGGAGGATGAGTCTCTCAATGGCTACTAGCCAAGGTGGCTGAGGGTAACCTCCACATTCAGAGGCACTAAGAGTCTGAATCCCAGAGACCAGTGTTCCATCTAAGCTGAGTTAGGGTGAGCTAGCTCACAGCTTTTTGTAAGCTCAAAAATCATGGGATAGAAGGACAAGTCCTTTTATGGATCAAAAACTGGCTAGTTCATAGAAAACAGAGAGTGAGTGTAGGTGGGCAATTTTCTCAGTGGAGGGTGGTAAGCAGTGGGGTACTGCAGGGATCAGTACTTGGTCCACTGCTTTTTAACTTGTTCATTAATGATTTGGAGTTGGGAGTAAGCAGTGAAGTGGCTAAATTTGCGGATGATACGAAGTTGTTCAGGGTGGTGAAAACCAGTGAGGATTGTGAGGCGCTCCAAAGGGATCTGTCAAAGATGGGCGAGTGGGCGTCAACATGGCAAATGGGGTTCAATGTGGCCAAGTGCAAGGTGATGCACATTGGAGCCAAAAATCCTAAATATAAATACACATTGATGGGGTCTGAACTGGCAGAGACTGAGCAAGAGAGAGATCTTGGAGTTGTAGTGGATAACTCACTGAAAATGTCGAGACAGTGTGTGACTGCAATAAAGAAGGCCAATGCTATGCTGGGGATTATTAGGAAGGGTATTGTAAACAGATCAGCCAATATCATAATGCCCCTATATAAATCAATGGTGAGACCTCATTTGGAATACTGTGTGCAGTTCTGGGCACCACACCTTAAAAAGGATATTATAGCTTTGGAAAAAGTGCAGAAAAGGGCAACTCGAATGATAAAAGGGTTGGAACACTTTCCCTATGAGGAAAGGTTAAAGCGCTTAGGGCTCTTTAGCTTGGAGAAAAGACGACTGAGGGGTGACATGATCGAGGTTTATAAGATTATGCATGGGAAAGAGCAGGTAAAGAAAGAGGTACTTTTCTCCCTTTCTCACAATACAAGAACCCGTGGGCACTCCATGAAATTGCTGAGCGGTCGGGTTAGAACGGATAAAAGGAAGTACTTCTTCACCCAAAGAGTGATTAACACTTGGAATTCACTGCCACAGGAAGTGGTGGCGGCTACAAGCATGGACGGCTTCAAAAGGGAATTAGATAAGCATATGGAGCAGAGGTCCATCAGTGGCTATTAGCCACAAGGTATAGTCAACTTTAGTGCCAGTAGCTCACAAAGTAGGATTTTTGCTCACAAGACTCCACAACTTAGAGGGAGCATTGCCAGAGACAGGAGGCAACATCAGGGGAAGGCCTTGGCCTCTCTGCTTCATTGATCACCATCCAGAGGAATCCTCCTGTCCCCAAAACAGATTTAGAAGAAGAAGAAGAAGAGATTGGATTTATACCCCGCCCTTCACTCGGAGTCTCAGAGCGGCTTACAAACTCCTTTCCCTTCCCCTCCCCACAACAGACACCCTGTGAGGTGGGTGGGGCTGAGAGAATTCTGACACAAACTGCTCTTTTTCAAGGACAGCTGTGCCAGAGGTTGTGACTGACCCAAGGTCACATCAGCAGGTGCAAGTGGAGGAGTGGGGAATCAAACCCAGTTCTCCCAGATTAGAGTCCGTACACTTAACCACTACACCAAACTGGCTCTGGTGAGACGAGAAGAAGAGATTGGATTTATACCCTGCCCTTCATTACCCAAGGGAGTCTCAGAGTGGCTTACAATCTCCTTTCCCTTCCCCTCCCCACAACAGACACCCTGTGAGGTGGGTGGGGCTGAGAGAGCTCTGACAGAAACTGCTCTTTTTCAAGGACAGCTGTGCCAGAGCTTGTGGCTGACCCAAGGTCACATCAGCAGGTGCAAGTGGAGGAGTGGGGACTCAAACCTGGTTCTCCCAGATTAGAGTCCGCCCACTTAACCACTACACCAAACTGGCTCTTACTTCATTACTTCATTTACTTCATTACATTGGTTTGTGCAGCGTTCTTCACAGTAACATGTGAAATCCTTTTTTTAAAAAAAATCACGCAGTGAGAACTAATATTGGAATGCCATACATACACGCATACATAAACCTTTATTGGCATGTTAACAATCACAGAATGAATAAAACATCTTATCCTTAATAGGTAAGATTGGTCAAATATAAAATTTACATACAATAAAACAGTACTATCTCAAATCTGCACTTTCCTCGAATTTTGAGAACTTCTACAAGAAATTCGGCGACGGTATTAGTAATTTCGGGAGCCGAATCATTCAGAAGACACTGACATTTCCGTTTGCTACTCAAGCGTCTTTTGGGGTGGAGTACGTTTGAAAGCAGATTTTCCCGAGGTGGGAATGCAATATAAGTAGCGTAATAACATAATTGCCTTGGACTATTTAAAAAACAAAACAAAGGAAAGAATTGTAAACAATACGTTAATTAACCGGAAACTGTTCCATGGCAATGTGGGGTTGGAGAAGAAGAAAAAGAAGAAGAGATTGGATTTATACCCCGCCTTTCACTACCCAAAGGTGTCTCAGAGTGGCTTACAAACTCCTTTCCCTTCCCCTCCCCACAACGGACACCCTGTGAGGTAGGCGGGGCTGAGAGAGCTCTGACAGAAACGGCTCTTTTTCAAGAACAGCTGTGACAGAACTATGGCTTGCCCAAGGTCATCCAGCCAGGTGCAAGTGGAAGAGTGGGGAATGAAACCCAGTTCTCCCAGATTAGAATCCGCGCACTTAACCACTACACCAAGAGAGAGCTCTTTCAAGGACTGCTCTTTCAAGAACAGCTGTGCCAGAACTACGGCTTGCCCAAGCTCATCCAGCAGCTGCAAGTGGAGGAGTGGGGAGTCAAACCCGGTTCTCCCAGATTAGAGTCCGCGCACTTAACCACTACACCAAGAGAGAGCTCTTTCAAGGACTGCTCTTTCAAGAACAGCTGTGCCAGAACTACGGCTTGCCCAAGCTCATCCAGCAGCTGCAAGTGGAGGAGTGGGGAATCAAACCCGGTTCTCCCAGATTAGAGTCCGCGCACTTCACCACGACACCAAACTGGCTGGAGGGTGGGGCATGCAAATGTGGAGGGCGGGCCTAGGGTTAAAAAAAAAACACTGGATGAGAAAGATTTCCCCACTAGGTTGACGTGGGTTCAATGCTGGAATTACAAAAACGTCCCGGAAACGGGATTCGGATGCTGCGTGACAGGAGGGGGGAAAGTGTGTTTTTACGCCTGGGAGGGTGAAATGGTCTGTGGAAACCGGGGAAAGCTGTGGATGTATAGAAGTGCAGGTGTGGGGACAGTGCAGAAAATAAGAGTGATGTAGCAACCCCCCCCCCCATGTCCAGGTATGCTGAGTTTTTCACTCCAACAGTCTTCTCAGAATGTGACCAAAGGATGATAGCCTCAGTTTCGTCATTTTAGCTTCTAGGGAGAGTTCAGACATGATTTGATCCAAAACCCACAGAATTGTCCTTTTGGCAGTCCACGGTATCTGTAAAAATCTCCTCCGACACCACATTTCAAAGGAATCTTTCTACCTATAAGAAGAAGAAGAAGAGAAGAAGAAGAAGAAGAAGAAAGAGAAGAAGAAGAAGAGAAGAAGAAGAGAAGAAGAGAAGAAGAAGAAGAAGAAGAAGAAGAAGAAGAAGAAGAAGAAGAAGAGATTGGATTTATACCCTGCCCTTTTCACTACCCAAGGGAGTCTCAGAGCGGTTTACAAACTCCTCTCCCTTCCCCTCCCCACAACAGACACCCTGTGAGGTAGGTGGGGCTGAGAGAGCTCTTGACAGAAACTGCTCTTTTTCAAGGACAGCTGTGCCAGAACGATGGCTTGCCCAAGGTCATCCAACCAGGTGCAAGTGGAGGGGTGGGGAATCACACCCAGTTCTCCCAGATTAGAGTCCACGCACTTAACCACTACACCAAAATCCACCCAAAGAGTGATTAACACTTGGAATTCACTGCCACAGGAGGTGGTGGTGGCTACAAGCATGGATGGCTTCAAGAGGGAATTAGATACGCCTATGGAGCAGAAGTCCATCAGTGGCTATTAGCCACAAGGTCTAGATAGGAACTCTCGGTCTAGGGCAAGTGATGCCCTGTATTCTTGGTGCCGGGGGGGGGGGCAACAGTGGGAGGGCTTCTGGTCTCCTGGCCCCACTGCTGGATTTCCTGAGGGCACCTGGTATTTTTGGCCACTGTGTGACAGAGTGTTGGACTGGATGGGCCATTGGCCTGATCCAGCATTGGCTTCTCTTATGTTCTTATGTTCTTAAACTGGCTCCTTTAAGCTTCCTTCATTGTCCAACTTTCCCTCCCGTACATAGTAATGGGGAATACCATGGCATGAACTCATTGGATCTTGCTTGCCAGCAACACATCCTTCCATTCAAGGAGGCAGCCCTGTTGCCTGCACAGAAAAAGCCTTCTTGAATAATTCCATTTTGCATAGTCTGTCGAAAGCATAAATGTCGACTTCCAAGAGCTCAGGGAAGGGAATCTCCCATTTCAACGGGGGAATGGTAAGTCTACTTTGGAGCGGAATGTCTCTGTACTCAGTACCCCAGACTCTGTTGCCCTCAAAATAGGGGGCAGGGTTTCCTCTATTTATTTTGTCACCCTTTTCGGATTCGGCCACCCGGGTGGCTCCATTTGCCGTCTCTTGGGTGGGGCCACCCCACAGACAGGCCGGTGGGCGGCCAGGAGGGGAGGGGGTCTCTCGATTGATTACGTCACTCGTTTGTCTCGGCCTGGCCTCTGCGAAACCTCTGCGACTCGAACAATTAAGACGCCCGGCTCTGCGAAAGGTTTGCCTGTCATATGCATTAAAAGAAATGATAATCATAATTTCTGGCGGGCTCGGCACGGAAAAAAAGGGCCCTTCACGATCCTACAGCTGTTCTCACTCTGGCATTTATAATTTTATTACTCAAATATGAGCTTTTGTTCGCTGTCCAAACGTAACGAAAACATAATATTTCAATATAGAAATCCCCATTTACCTTTCAAGACTCTTTCCTGTCCAAAAACGTTCCTTGGCAATTTGCGTCCAAAGCGGGTCTCTCTCCCATTATTCATGTCTTCCCCGGCTTGTTCACGTTAATAGGTGCTAATTCCCCTCCTGTGACATCATCACCCGTTCCCACGGCAACCCGCTGTGATGTCACAAACACAAGACAATGCCCTCTGGCGAGGAAACGGGGCCTGCTGGGAGAATGGGTACTCATCCAAAAAGCACAGCGGCCTCGAGGTATCTGTGGGCCAAAAACATACCCACAAGTTGACTTTTTGTGATCATTCCGTGCCGCACACAGGGGTGTGGACTTTTCCCCTCTGGCCACTGGGAATTTGTGGTGAATAACAGAATGCAAAAAGCCTTTAGTCATGCCACATCTATTCCTGATAGCCTCAGACTCTCCCGAGCACTCGTCCCACCACTGACTGTTAGATCCCGCTATCTGAGCACATTACCAAAGACTCATAACAGAGAGGGGTCAAGGAGTGGGTTGGCTTTCGGGATTCTCTGCTTGCTCACTTCTGTCGGAGTGGACACAGCATGCCTGGACATGGGGGGTGCTGCATCACTCTAAGTGTGCATAGGTGTTATCTCCTTGAACGGGATACATCCCTTTGCCTTAACCCTGGAGATGCCTTCTGACCCCTCCTCTCTCTCTAGCTTTGCTCTATCACTCACGGCACATGGCCTTCCAACAAGCCTGCCCCAAGGGTGGGAAAACCAATATATGAAAATGCCGCAGGGCTCTTTTTGTAGAAAAAGCCCAGCAGGAACTCATTAGCATAATAGGCCACACCCAACAGCAGGCACTCATTAGCATATTGGGCCACACCCCTGACAGCATAGCTCATTAGCACATTAGGCCGCACCCCCATGTTACCAGAAGTGTGGTTATCCATCCACACCCATGTTTTGCTTGTAGGCCACACACCCCTAATGTCGCCAATCCTAATGAGTTTCTGCTGTTGGGTGTGGCCTATTATGCTAATGAGTTCCTGCTGGGCGTGGCCAACTCGGGAGCCAGCCGGAACTCCGTTCCTGTGCGTTCCTGCCCAAAAATAGCCCTGGAAATGTGCAATAATAATTAAGTAATGCAAAAATATAATTATATAACAATATTGGCCAAGGTGTAACCAAGATACAGAAAGAAGAAGAAGAAGAATGGAAAGAAGAATAAAGTCCCAAGTATTTTACAGAGTCTCACTCCGGTAGCATTCTAATATCAAAGTCCAAATACCAAAGTCCATCATGGAGTGGACATTTCAATAGTTCCATAAGCCATAAAAAGCCATGATGCGTAGTCTGGATGCTGGCTGCCACGTTTCGAGTTGTTCTTATTCAAAAATAACAGGTTATAAGGGGACCCGATCTCAGTAGAAGGCACATACGAAGCCAGTATAATCAATCAAGAAGGATTATCAAAGACCCACCCCATGTCCACTCCATGATGAATTTCACGTCAAATTGGACTCTGATATCACAACGCTACTGGAGTGAGACACAGTAAAATACTTGGGACTTTATTCTTCTTTCCATTCTTCTTCTTCTTTTTCAAGAGCAGCTCTTATCAGAACTAGGGCTTGCCCAAGGTCATCCAGCCAGGTGCGAGTGGAGGAGTGGGGAATCAAACCCGGTTCTCCCAGATCAGAGTCCGTGCACTTAACCACGACACCAAACTGGATAGAGAAAAGATGAAGGAGAAACTCCCAGAGGCAGAATGAATAGGGGAACGTTTGCACAGTTTTTCCACTAAAAGGGAGCTGTGCTTGGCCTGGGATTCCCATCCAGGGAAGCATTCCCATAAATTAAACTCATGTTTTGTTTTTTCAAGCATCAGTCCACCTCACCACAAGGTCTCCACGCCATGCCATTTCTAGACCACGCTGGGAGCGTCAGCCGTAAATCTCCGGGTGTGGAAGTACCAGGGGGCCGAGAGTTATGATCCAGACACGAGGTGTAAATTGCCGCGTGTTAACGCTGGCTCTTCCGCCCCCCTCCTTTCTCTTTAATAGGGTCGTCCTAACAACTCAGAATTAACAAGATTCAATTAAGGTTGCGTTCACCTCCAATTAGCCAGTCTCGGTTGGAGAACGGAGCCACACAAAACTCCCAGAACAGGAAGCGGCCGATGGAAAAATTTGGTTCCTTCCTTTGGAGGTCTACCCACAAAGCCTACCCTTCCCCTCCCGTCCACATGTTCCGGAACAAGTTTGGTGGTCCCGGGAGATGTTTTGCTACCTCCTGGCAAATTTCACATAGGGTATGACGTCTCGACGCCTTGCAGAGGGGGACTTTTCTCCCGAAATATTACGACCAGGAAGAAATTCGCGGGTAACCTGGAAGGGGAACTTCACGTGATCTGGACACTATAGTTCTGTTGATGTAGCCGAAACTCACATTTGCATTTTTAGCTACTGCATTACACTGCTGTCTTCCAAGGAACATCTTCCAAGGAAGACAATAGCAAACCACCTCTGCTTCTCGGTTGCCTTGAAGACCTCTTGACTGGGTGACCATAAGTCTTGGATGGGAGACCACCAAGGAAGACTCTGCAGAGGAAGGCAATGGCAAACCACCTCTGCTTCTTGGTTGCCTTGAAGGCCTCTTGACTGGGTGACCATAAGTCTTGGATGGGAGACCACCAAGGAAGACTCTGCAGAGGAAAACAATGGCAAACCACCACTGCTTCTCGGTTGCCTTGAAGGCCTCTTGACTGGGTGACCATAAGTCTTCGATGGGAGACCACCAAGGAAGACTCTGCAGAGGAAGGCAATGGCAAACCACCTCTGCTTCTTGGTTGCCTTGAAGGCCTCTTGACTGGGTGACCATAAGTCTTGGATGGGAGACCACCAAGGAAGACTCTGCAGAGGAAGACAATGGCAAACCACCTCTGCTTCTCGGTTGCCTTGAAGACCTCTTGACTGGGTGACCATAAGTCTTGGATGGGAGGCCACCAAGGAAGGCTCCGCAGTGGAAGGCAACAGGAGACCACCTCTGATACCAAATCTCGGTATCCCCCCTCCCATTTTTTTGGACATGCGCTGAAGCGTTTGAGCACTTCAGCAACCTCATTCGCTCCACCTATCTTCCTTGGAACACATGGGCAGAGCGCAAATGCCTTACTTGAGAGTAGTCCCAGTACATTTCCTCTTGCGTAAAGCAAACAGGGCTCTCAAACAGCAACTCTGATGCACAAACGATAGTATTGTTTGACCTCTGAAGAAGGCCCCAATTGGGCAGAAACGCATCAGGTCATGTGTATTGTCCAGGCTGGTGTCTGTTCCCAGGCAAGCTAATCTACAATCTACTTCAAAGCATCTGAAAGTGAAAGCGTTTAGAATTCACACTCTCCTGATCCCCCTCCCGACTTTCATGGCAAGGGAGCAATCAAATGGAAAGTGAGTTTGACAGGCGGTTATCATTCTGTGTCCTTGAAAACTGAAGACCATGGTGACAGGTGAAAACAGAATGGTAGCAGGATGGTTGCAGGAGGGGCTGGATGATATTTGATGTCCACCGCCTCACCCAAAAGCTTGGTGGAAGAGCTCCATCGTACAGGCACTGCAAAATTGTAAAAGCCACGGTGTTGTTTTTTTATCATTCATGGAGGATAGATCTATCAGTGGCTGCAAGCAGTAGTGACTAAAAGGAACTTCCATGTTTAGAGGCAGTAAATCTCTAAACCCCAGATCCAGGCGACAACATCAGGGGAAGGCCTCGGCCTCTGTGCCCTGTTGTTGGACTTCCAGAGGAACTGGTTGGCTACTGTGTGAGGCGGGATGCTGGACTAGATGGACCTGTGGTCTGTACAGCAGGGCTCTTCTTGTGTTCTTCTCTCTGGGACGCCGTTCTCTCACTGATCTGAAAAAGAGCTTCTTTCAGAGATGTTGTACGAGTCGGTGAGGTCCGATCACCCAGCCAGTGCTGCAGTCCTAAAAAGAGGAAACATCCTTCAAAGCACCTGGATTTGGGCCACTGTGTGACAGAGAGTGCTGGACGGCATGGCCCATTGGCCTGATCCAACATAGCTTCTCTTATGTTCTTAAGCCCATTGACAGTGTAGCCCTGGATAGATAACTATAGGGCTCTTTTTGTAACAGGAACTCCTTTGCATATTAGGCGACAAGCCCCTAATGTAGCCAATCCTCCAAGAGCTTAGAGAGCTCTTCTTACAGGGGCTACTGTAAGCTCTTGGAGGATTGGCTCCATTAGGGGTGTGTCGCCTAATATGCAAAGGAGCTCCTGCTACAAAAAGAGCCCTGCCGGGCGTGTCATCCAGGGGAGATGATCTCTCCAGTCGGGAGATCAGCTGTAATTCCAAGACCATTCCAGGCCCCACCTGGGATTTGGCAACCCTCTCTCCCAACCTTCCAACAGCTCCCCTCCATGCCAGTGACTTCTACACCCAACGTTCAACCATGTTTTCTTTGTCGCTACATTTCATGGAAAGCCACGGGCTTAAGGTTGCCAGCCTCCAGGTGGGGGCTGGAAATCTCTTGGTATTACAACTGATGTCAAGATGACAAAGCCCAGGGAACATGGAAGGTTTAGAGGGCGGAGTCTACGGCACTGAACTGAGGTTGCCAGCCTCCACTCCCTGAACAACACCCTCCCTGGGCTCCACACCCAAAATCTCCAGGTATTACCAGCCCAGATCTGGCAACCTTACTCGGGCTCCTTTTAATAGTAAAGTTACAACAATAGTCCACCAAGTCCAGCCTCCTGTCTCACACAGTGGCCAAATAGTTCCTCTGGAGGGCCAACAACAGGGCAGAGAGGCCAAGGGCTTCCCCTGAGAAGAACACCAGAAGAGCCCTGCTGGGTCAGACCAGTGATGATCCATCTAGTCCAGCATCCTGTCTCACACAGTGGCCGACCAGTTCTTCTGGATGGTCAACAACAGGGCATAGAGGCTGAGGCCTTCTTCTGATAAAAATATCAGAAGAGCCCTTCCCCTGATAAAAACATCAGAAGAGCCCTCCTGAATCAGACCAGGGAGGGTCCATCCAGCCCAGCATCCGAAGGGCCAACAATGGGGCACAGAGAATGAGGCCTTCATAAGAACATCATAAAAGCCCTGCTGGATCATAACTGGATCCATCTAGCCAGCCTCCTGTCTCACACAGTGGCCAGCCAGTTTCTCTGGAGGGCCACCAACAGGGCAGAGAGGCCGAGGCCTTCCCCTAATAAGAACCTCAGAAGAGCCCTGCTGGATCAGACCAGTGAGGGTCCCTCTAGTCCAGCATTCTGTCCCACAGAGTGGCCAACCAGTTCCTCTAGAGGGCAAATAGCAGGGCATAGAAGTCACGGCCTTCCCCTAATGTGAACATCAGAAGAGCCCTGCTGGATCAGACCAGTGAGGGTCCATTCAGCCCAGCATCCTGTTTCACCCAGTGGCCAACCAGTTCCTCTGGAGAGCCAAGAACAGGGCACAGAGGCTGAGATCTTTCCCTGGTGAGGACATCAGAAGAGCCCTGCTGGTTCAGACCAGTGAGGGTCCATCCAGCCCAGCATCCTGTTTCACCCAGTGGCCAACCAGTTCCTCTGGAGAGCCAAGAACAGGGCACAGAGGCTGAGATCTTTCCCTGGTGAGGACATCAGAAGAGCCCTGCTGGATCAGACCAGTGAGGGTCCCTCTAGTCCAGCATCCTGTCCCACAGAGTGGCCAACCAGTTCCTCTAGAGGGCAAACAGCAGGGCATAGAAGTCATGGCCTTTCCCTGATGAGAACATCAGAAGAGCCCTGCTGGATCAGACCAGTGAGGGTCCATCCAGCCCAGCATCCTGTTTCACCCAGTGGCCAACCAGTTCCTCTGGAGAGCCAAGAACAGGGCACAGAGGCCGAGATCTTTCCCTGGTGAGGACATCAGAAGAGCCCTGCTGGTTCAGACCAGTGAGGGTCCATCTACTTCAGCCTCCTGTCTCACACAGTGGCCAACCAGTTTCTTTGGAGGGCTAGCAACAGGGCATAGAGTCCAAGTCCTTCACAAGAACATCAGAAGAGCCCTGCTGGATCAGACCAATGAAGGTCCATCTAGTCCAGCATCCCATCTCACACAGTGGCCAACCAGTTCCTCTGAACAGCCAGCAACAGGGTATAGAGGCCCAGGCCTTCCCCTGATGCTGTTTCCTGGCTCTGGGATTCAGAGGATTAGTGCTTCTGACTGTGGAGGTTCCCCTTAGTCACCATGGCTAGCAGCCATTGATAGACTTACCCTCCATGAATCTCTCGAATCCCCTTTTTATTTATTTTTTTATTTTATTTTTTAACATTTTTACCCCACCCTCCCTGCAAGCGGGCTCAGGGCAGCTTACATGGGGGCACAAACCCATGCATAAAAACAAGACTAAACAATAAAACCATTAAATAACAACAAAAACAAGAATAAAGTGCTCCATAAAAACAAGATGGTCTCTGAATAATTTCATGGTAGTATCAGTCATTTCATTGGGGTGATATTGTCCTGTAGATGGTCCAAGGCCAGTCCAGTGGTACCAGTGCCACACAATATTATGGCAGATCTTCTGAGGACCGCCCCTAACTCCGTTGCTGTCCCCACCATTGGTGGTAGTGGTAGTGGCGGCCCCTATATGAAAGGCTGGCGGAAGAGCTTCGTCTCGCAGGCCCTGCGGAACTGCATAAGGTCGTGCAGGGCCCTGATCTACTCCGGGAGCTCCTTCCACCAGGTAGGGCCCGCCACTGAAAAGGATCTGGCCTTTTAAAGCTGTTTATTCCTGTGGCCATCACGACATGCTCTGGTGAGAAGCCTGAGCCAACATTCATTCAACCGATACCAGCTAGAATAAAGCAAGCTGAGATTTCGCCTGTGACCGGGTGCTCCTTTTTGGGCTGGGGGAGGGGGGGTCTTAAACCCCTCCTCCTTCTCTTTTTCTACCGGCTTCCAAAAACGGCTCATAATTTTCTCCACAGTTCCATATTAAGCGGCTTGACGTACTGTCTTTGGCAAACTCCCTTGTCAATCGCCGCTCACAGTAGCCAAGCCATCTGAATGTCCCATTGGTGTTGGCCTGGTTCCCAACACAGTTCCCGAAGTCCAACAGTGGGATGAGGTGGTGGTGGTGGGGGGGTGGAGATAGTTGAAGTGCTCTGGTAGGGAGCTGTTTAAAGGATTATACTCTCTGAACAGAAGGCCTTTGTGCAGACATTGGTTCATGCCTGAAGTGGAAATCTCAGCCACACATGTCTTTTCACTGTATTCCCCCCCCCTCTGAAGAAGCTTTTGGGTGGGAGGGAGCTGTTGCTTAGTGGCAGACCATCTTCTGGGCATATAGAAGGTCCCCGGTTCAATCCCCAGCGTCTCCTGCGAAAGAATCCGACAGTAGTAGTCGTCGTAGTGGTAGGAGGAGGAGGAAGAGAAGAAGACATTGGATTTAAATCCGCCACCTTTCTAGGGATTTGGCACAACCAAGGTTGCATCCTCCTGCCGTTCTCCACATTGGGAAGTCAATCATACCAATGAAATCTTGGAGGGGTTTCCCATTGGTGAAATACTCCGCAATCAGGTCGTTGCTTTTCCTGCAATAGCTGGATGCGGGATTGCAACGGAGGATCCGTTGGCAGATTTTGCACTTTTAAAACCGTTGGCCTCTTGGATTTTGCCATTTGTGCATGGAGTTCTCTTCCATTACATTCATGATTAGAGCACAGTCTAAAAACAAGATTGCGTCAGAGGCAGGGAGCTTTGACTCTTCAAAGCCAGCTTGGTGAACCAACTTGGTCTAGTGTTTAAGAGCGGCGGACTCTAATTTGGAGAACCGGGTTTGGTCCCCCACTCCTCCACTTGCACCTGGCTGGATGACCTTGGGCAAGCCATAGTTCTGACAAGAGTTGTTTTCTCACGAGCAGTTTCTCTCAGAGCTCTCTCAGCCCCACCTACCTCTCAGGGATGTCTGTTGTGGGGAGGGGAAGGGAAAGGAGTTTGTAAGCCGCTCTGAGACTCCTTCAGGTAGTGAGGGGCGGGGTATAAATCCAATCTCTTCTCTTCTTCTCTTCTAGTAGCCACCGATAGACCTCTCCTCCATTAATCTATCGAATCCACAGTCTATGCCTGTGGCCAGAACATAAGAACATAAAAGAAGGCAATGTTGGATCAGACCAATGGCCCATCCAGTCCAACACTCTGTCACATAGTGGCCAGAAACACCAGGTGCCCTCAGGAGGTCCAGCAGTGGGGCCTGGACACTAGAAGCCCCTCCCACTGTTGCCTCCCCTCCTAAGCACCAAGAATACAGAGCATCACCTGCTCCAGCCTGTGAATTCCTATCTATACCTTTTGGCTAACAGCCCCTGATGGACCTCTGCTCCATATGTTTATCCAGTTCCCTCTTGAAGCTGTCCATGCTTGTAGCCGCCACCCCCTCCTGTGGCAGTGAATTCCATGTGTTCATCCCTCTTTGGGTGAAGAAGGACTCCCTTTTATCTGTTCTAACCCGACCGCTTAGCAATTTCATGGAGTGCCCGTGAGTTCTTGTATTGTGAGAAAGGGAGAAAAGGACTTCTTTTTCTACGTGCTCTATCCCATTCATAGTCTTATAAACCTCGATCGTGTTACCCCTCAGCCGTCGTTACTTCAAGCTAATTAACCTGTCTTCATAGGGAAGGTGTTCCAACCCTTTTATCATTCTCGTTGCCTTTCTCTGCACTTTTCCCAATGTTCTATCATTCTCGTTGCCCTTCTCTGCACTTTCCCCAATGTTCCAATATCCTTTTTGAGGTGTGGTGACCAGAACTGCATGCAGTACTCAAAAAGAGGTCGCGCCATTGATTTATAGGTAAAGGTCAAGGTCTCCCTTGCTCGAAAGCCAGTCGAATCCGACTCTAAGGTTGCGGTGCTCATCTCCGTTTCAAAGCTGAAGAGCTGGCACTGTCCGAAGACATTTCCGTGGTCATGTGGCTGTCATGACTAAACACCAAGGCGCACGGAACGCTGTTCCCTTCCCACTGAAGTGGTACCTATTTATCTACTTGCAATTTCTTGCTTTCGAACTGCTCGGTTGGCCGGAGCTAGAACTAGAGACGGGAGCTCACTCTGTCTTGTGGCACCCTGCAGTTCAGCGTCTTAACCACTTGAGCCACCGCAGCTCCACTTTATACAGGGGCACTAATAATCCCCAGCATAGCGCTGGCCATGAGGGGACATGAAATCAGGCCTCTCATGCCACTTAGAGAATCCTCGAAGGGAGGATTCGAGGATGTGGATTTTGAAATTATCCTCCCAGCTATTCCTCGTGGGAGCCCAGCTCGGTACTTCCTAGCATAAAAATCCAATCCAGATTTGGTCCCGTTCCAGCTTTCAGAGGATTTCTTTCCCCTTCTCACTCTTTCTCTCTCAAAAGTCCTGTCTCCCAAAAAGACGCACCCACGGTTAGTTAATGACCAGCTCTCTCTGTCTCCCGACAGTCCATTATTCAGCAAACCGCACTCAACCCGCCATGTCCAGAGTCAGTGGAAAGTCTTACCGAGGTGGCCACACACAGACTGCGAACACTCATTCAACAACACCTCGGTGTTTATTCTATTTGTTCGGGTGGGATGTGCCAGAATTGAGCACACACCATGTGGAATAAGACTAATATTAACATGGATTCTACGCTGCGAGATCCCCGTCCAGAATGCCGTACTTCTTGAAGGGGCAAGCAAGCGATGGTGGAGGGGGAGAGCTGGGCGAAAGAACGGGTCGTTGAACGATTGAACGGCAATAGACGAATCGATCTTGAACTAAACGCCTTTCTTTTCAAGAAGGAAGATCTTTCCAGGACAGGAAGTGGTGGCAGCTACAAGCACGGATGGCTTCAAAAGGGAATTTGATAAGCATATGGAGCAGAGGTCCATCAGTGGCTACTAGCCACAAGGTATAGATAGGGACTCTGGGGCAAGTGATGCTCTGTCTTCTTGGTGCTCGGGGGGGTCAACAGTGGGAGGGCTTCTAATGTCCTGGCCCCACTGGTAGACCTCCTGATGGCACTGGTATTTCTGGCCACTGTGTGATACAGAGTGTTGGACTGGATGGGCCTTTGGCCTGATCCAACATTGGCGTCTCTTATGTTCTTATGACCATAGGGATATTGAAATGGTGGACATTGGGAAGCAGGGCTCTGGCTCCGTGGAAGAGCCTCTGATTTGCATGCAGAAGGTCCCAGGTTTGATCTCCAGCTTCTCCAGTTAAAAGAGTCAGGTAGTAGGTGATGTGAAAGACCTCTGCCTGAGACCTGGGAGACCAGCTGCTGGTCTGAGTAGACAATACTGACCTTGGTGGACCAAAGGGCTGATTCAGTAAGGCAGCTACATGTGAGAGTTTCATTCAGGAGAGGGGCCCTGGTTCAGTGGAAGAGCCTCTGCGTTGCATGCAGAAGGTCCCAGGTTCAAACCCCGGGATCTCCAGTTGAAAGGACCAGGCAGGAGGTGATGGGAAAGATCTCAGCCTGAGAACCTGGAGAGCTGTAAAGAGGGGCCGTGGCTCAGTGGGCAAGTCTGAGTAGACAATACCAACCTTTATGGACCAGTGGTCTGATTCAAGTTTATGTGTTCATGTACATCATTAGACAAGGGAGGCTCATGTGTTCATGTACATCAATAGACAAGGTCCCAGATTCTGTATTGCTAATATTCCAGGTGAGATCTCTTCTCTTTTCTGAAGAACACTTTCTGGGAAGTAAATGCCCCATTGAAAAGTCCTGAATATGATTCACAGTAGACTTCCTTAGGAAGGCACTGCAAATTTCTCATCCTGCTGATGGACCATCATAATGAAGCATTCTTGGTAAAATGATATCATTCGTCCTCCTGTATTGGTGCTTGGGGCTACCTGCCCTTGCAGGAGGAGGTACCTAGGCCAATGGGAGAATGGGGCCTCAGTAGACATTGCTGGAACCCAACCTGGTTTCTCTGGAATTCCTTGCATGTCAGATTCTGACATCTTTGCAGTGGACTAGATGGACCACAAGGATGTGGAATGATCCGTCATCAGCTCTCGGAAGTTAATCACTATTGGTACTTGGATGGGAGACCACCAAGGAAGACTCTGCAGAGGAAGATGATGGCAAACCATCTCTGCTTTTTACTTGCCTTGAAAGACCCTTGTGGGGTCACCATAAATCTTGGATGGGAGATCACACCAAGGAAGACTCTGCAGAGGAAGGCCATGACAAACCAACCCCTGCTTCTCCCTTGCCTTGAAAGCCCCTTGCTGGTGTTGCCATGAGTCTTGAATGGGAGGCCACCAAGGAAGGCTCTGCGGAGGAAGGCAATGGCAAACCACCTCTGCCTCTCACTTGCCTTGAAAGCCCAATGCTGGGGCTGCCAGAAGTCGGTTGCGACTTGATGCTGCACATGTGCATAAATGGACCACTGATCGCATCCAGCAATGATCTTCTTAACTTCTGTACCTTTTTGCTCTCTGTAGCAAAGGCAGAGTCAGAAGCAGCGTGGAGATCCAGGTTGTCCTTAGACTAATTGGGATAGCTTTGCCTGCCCTTAATTTTACTATCTGGGGATGCCAACTGGCTTGGAGAAGAATGGAAATGAAATCCGAGACGGTGAAAGGCTTTCTGTAATACAGTTCATGGAAGGAGGTTTCCCTTGGATGGGGAAACCAGGCCCTGAAATGGATGCGGGTCGAACGTCGAGTGATGAGAAATACATGCCAGCTGGGAAAGCAGACAAGGATTTGTGTATTATGGGTGATAAATCCTGCTCATTTCTGACCACGTTGAGTTTCTTTTTTAGGTGAGCCTTGGGTCTAGACCATGGCTCAGAGAGTTGCCATTTACTTCTTTATTTGAAACATTTTTATCCTGACTTTCCACCCCATCTGGGTCCACAAGGCGGCGAACATTTTTAAAAAGGAAACATTTAAACCAGGGGTGTCGAACTCATTTGCTATGAGGGCCGGATCTGACATAAATGAGACCTTGTTGGGCCAGGCCACGTGTGTCATAAAATGTAATGCCAGGTAGCGGAGAGATAAACTTTATAAAGGACACAAACGTGTTTTTTTTACTTAAAATAAAAACATGCTTAGAACATTAGCACTCTTGCAATAGTTTGTTTATTTAAGAGTGCCTGATCACTGACAACTCTTGCTCTGAATTCTTGCATCAAAATGTCTGTGCTGTTGCAATCCTGAGTATGCTGTTCAGGTATGTCTCTGTAAGCTGCAAACCTACGATGACGCAGCAGCAGCAGAACTGGAAGAAGAAGCAGAAGACAGCCAGTTCCTCTGAGGACCTGATAGAAGCCCTCCGGGGGCCTGATATGGCCCCCGGGCTGCAAGTTTGACACCCCTGATTTAAACAATGGAAACTAGAGTTAAAATGATAGAATTCCATCAACAACACGTAAGCAAACCACACTAGAAGGAAAGCCCATAACCGTTATTGAGGGCATGCCAGACGAAACAAAAAAATATTCACTTGTTGATGAAAGATACCAATAGAGGGAGACAGGAGTTTTGGGGCCACACCCGAAAAGGCCCTTTCTTTAGTTGCCAACCATCTAGCCCAGGGGTCCCCATCCTTTTTGAGTCTGTGAGCGCCTTTGGACTTCTGGCACAGTGTGGCGGGTGCAGCTAACAAAATGGCTACCACAACATGGCTGCTGCAGAAGGTGGAACCAGCCACCCAAATTGGCTGCCGCAGCTTACCTTCAGTTGCACAGCGAAGATCGTCGTGCTGGGGCGGTGGGCGCTGCTGCCAAAGCAACATTTTTTTAAAAAATAATCTGCACAGCCAATCAGGAGGTTTTGGTGGTGGCTAATCAGAAACCTTGCTGGGCAAAAGCAGGGGTCATTTCCTGCAGGAGCGCACAGGAGCGGAGCTCTGGCAGTAAAGAGCCCAGGGGGTGGGCACATTCAACAAGCCCCACCCCCTGCTCCCAGCAGCCCTCAGTCAGAGCAAGAAGCAGCCAAGTAAGCTGCACAGCCCCCCCCCCTTGGCAAAATAGGATATGGGACTGCTTTATAATTGCTAAATTGACTGATAAAATCCTACGAGAAACACATACCACCTATAAATCACGACTGTTTCATACTTGGGCACCAATCCTAGACTACCTGAAGTCGCAAGCTGTGATTCCTGCTACGGCCGATAATTTGGACCTGATAAATCTCTGATTAGCCTCATGTTAGGTCTACAGTCTGTTCTGTGGAGTGTAGTTATAGTAATTTATTCAGTTAGATCCTTGTTGTTTTATAAAGTAGCTTATATGAACCTTTTTTTAATTATGGGGGGGTGAGGGGAACCCAGGGGATTATTGAAGTTATTTTTAATGTAAATTTTGTCATATTTTTAAATAATTTAAAAAAGGGGGTGTGGCATATGCAAATAGGTTATGCTGATGAGTTACGCTAATGAGCTCCTGGCACCTCTTTTTCTACGAAATGACACCCTGGGCAAAAGCCTTACCTGGTCTCTCCCACTTTCTCAAAACACGTGGTGGACAGCAGGGAAAGCGTCAGCAGACGACATGGTGGTGACAGGAGCCACGTTGGGGACCCCTGCTCTAGCCTCAGACGTGAGGGAGCCGAAGCGGGGCCTCCAAGGATAACCAGAGTGAGCAGGTAGGTTTGTAGGGCAGAAGGCGGTCTTATGGTACGTTGGTCCCAGGCTGTACAGGGCTTGAAAGGGCAATACCAGAACCGTGAATGGAGCCTGAAAGCAAATTGGAAGCTCCTTGCTAATAGTGACGGGAGAGCGCTCCAGAGGAACTGGTTGGCCACTGTGTGAGCAGGGGCGGATGAACCATTAAGCAGACTAAGAATGTGCTTAGGGCACCAGGGCCAAAGGGAGGACCACAAAGTTGGGGAAAGGGTGAAAAGAAAAAAAAAAAACACGAATGAAGATTTGTAAAAAAAAAAAAAATTGATAAAACTAGTGCAAATTGATCATGGTGTACCCTAGGGCTATCTTCTATTTTTTGTTCGCGAGGTGCAGTGTCATAAAAAAAGGTAAAGGTCTCCCTTGCTCGAAAGCCAGTCGAGTCCGACTCTAGGGTTGCGGTGCTCATCTCCGTTTCAAAGCCGAAGAGCCAGTGCTGTCGAAAGACGTTTCCGTGGTCATGTGGCTGGCATGACTAAACACCAAGGCGCACGGAACGCTGTTACCTTCCCACCTATTTATCTACTTGCAATTTCTTGCTTTCGAACTGCTAGGTTGCCAGGAGCTGGAACTAGAGACGGGAGCTCACTCCGTCATGTGGCACACTTGGGTCTCGAACTGCTGAACTACTGACCTACCACAGCCTGCAGTTCAGCATCTTAACCACTTGAGCCATAGGCTATGTTTAAAAGTAAAATGATGGAGCCAAGTTCAGTTGTCATCGTGATAGTCATTTCAATGGCCCTCTCTGCCCCTTTTTAATTTCAGCCCCATGTAAACGTCAAAAATGAAGCGTGTTCAGTTGAGTGGTGCGCAATAGGAGAGGGGCACCAAGATTGGTCAGTGCTTAGGGCACCAGTGAGCCTTAATCCACCCCTGTGTGTGAGACATAATGCTGGACTAGATAGACCATTGGTCTGACCCAGCAGGGCTCTTCTGATGTCCTTCTCAGGGGAAGGCCTCAGCCTCTATGTCCTATTGTTGCCCATCCAGAGGAACTGGTTGGCCACCATGGGAGACAGGATGCTGGACTAGATAGACCATTGGTCTGACCCAGCAGGGCTCTTCTGATGTCCTTCTCAGGGGAAGACCTCGGCCTCTATGTCCTATTGTTGCCCATCCAGAGGAATTGGTTGGCCACTGAGGGAGACAGGATACTGGACTAGATAGACCATTGGTCTGACCCAGCAGGGCTCTTCTGATGTCCTTCTCAGGGGAAGGCCTCAGCCTCTATGTCCTATTGTTGCCCATCCAGAGGAATTGGTTGGCCACTGAGGGAGACAGGATGCTGGACTAGATGGACCACTGATTGATCCAGCAGGGCTCTTCTTGTGTTTTTATGTGTCCCTCTTATTCTCTTCTCCCCAAGCCACAAACTTTATGCTTCCATGGAGGTGGAGGGGAATCCACTATTTAAACAGAGGACAAATTCTAACTAGGATCTATTTATCCTGTAAATTATTATTCCTAAGAGTCTTCACTGGCATACCGTCTCGCTAAGGCTAAGAGGAACTGTAGTTTTCATGACCTCCCAGACTGAATTGGGAGGTCGAGAAAACTGGCATTTCCGTCCGCCTCAGCAATCCCCGGTCATTATGAGCTTGCGATGACAGTCACTCTCCTGCCAGATACCATAATCGGTGCCACCAACTGTGCAGAAGTGAATTTATTTAAAATACGGGTGTGCATTTGGCTCTGTCGGAGCTGAAAAAATATCCGGAAAATATCTTATTGGTATTTATCATCTATTCTTTCAGATGCATATAGAGGGGTGTGTGTGTTTTTTTTTTCAGCTATCGAGCATAGCCAATCCCAGATAATCCGGAAAAAATTGGGATTATCCAGAAAAACATGATAGCTGCAGTTAAACAATATTTAAAGAGAGTGCACTCTCTTTAAACGCCATTTCGTGTGAAGCTGCAGCTTCACAAATGCATTTAAAGGATCACAATACCTTTAAATGCCTTCAGCTCCTTTATAGCCTACAGGGACCATTATAGTCAGTGATCCCCATAGGCTATAATGGAGAATCTACCTGGGAGTATGTGGGAGTATGGGTGGGCTGTTTTTTGGTTTTTTTAGATGGAGGCACTAAGTTTCCAGTAGCTTCTGGTGCCTCTAGTCAAAAGAACCCTCGAGTTTCAAAAAGATCGGACCATTTTGGGTGAAGCTGTAGCTTCACAAAGGCATTTTAAGTGACCATAACACCTTTAAATGCCTTCAGCTCCATTATAGCCTATGGGGACCATTATAGTCAATCACCCCCACAGCCTATAATGGGGATTCTACATGGGAGTATGTGGGATTCTGGGTGGGCTGCTTTCTTTTTTTTTTAGATAGAGACACCAAATTTTCAGTGTCGCTTCTGGTGAACCCCCAAGCTTCAAAAAGAGTGGACCATGGGGTCCAATTCTATAGCCCCCCCCAAAAGGTGCCCCTATTTTCCATTATTCCCAGTGGATGGGGGGGAAAGCAAAAAAGCAGGGACTGGTGTCAAACCAAGGAGTCTATGCAGTAGAAACTGAAAGGGGGGCATTTTTGCAGAACCAGTGCCACTGTGGCAATGCCAGCTCAACATATCCAATCCGGGGGGTGGTGGTTTGCAAGCCTAGCACAGCCAGTGCATGTACAGAGTGCTCAGCAGAACCCATGCATGTACAGAGTGCCCAGAAGGACCAATGCCACTGTGGCAATGACAACTCAGGGATCTGGATGTTCTGCTTGATCACAAGCTAAACATGAGCCTGCAGTGCGATGTGGCTGTGAAGAAAGCTAATGAAATCCTAGGATACATTAACAGAAGCATTGTGTCCAGATCATGGGAGGTGGTCATTCTGCTCTATTCTGCTATGATCAGGCCTCGCCTGAAGTTTTAGGAAGGATGTTGACAAGCTCAAGCGTGTCCAGAAGAGGGCAACCAGGATGGTGAGAGGGTTGGAATCCAAGTCTTACGAGGAAAGGCTGAAAGAGTTGCGTCTGTTTAAAGGAAGAAGAGATTGGATTTATACCCCACCCTTCACTACCCAAAGGTGTCTCAGAGCGGCTTACAATCTCCCTTCCCTTCCCCTCCCCACAACAGACACTCTGTGAGGCAGGTGGGGCCGAGAGAGCTCTTGACAGAAAGTGCTCTTTTTCAAGGACAGCTCTTATCAGAACTATGGCTTGCCCAAGGTCATCCAGCAGCTGCAAGTGGAGGAGTGGGGAATCAAACCCGGTTCTCCCAGATTCGAGTCCGCGCACTTAACCACTACACCAAACTGGCTCACTTTAGCTTGTGGAAAGAGAAGTCTTAGAGGGGACATGATTGCAGTCTTCAAGTATTTGAAGGGCTGTCATGTAGAAGATGGAGCGGATCTATTCTCTCTTGCTCCGGATTGCAAGACTAGATCTAATGGGTGGAAATTACAAGGGAGTCGTTACCGGCTAAATATCAGGAAACTTTCAGAGTGGTTGAGCAGTGGAACAGTCTGCCTCGGGAGTTGGTGGATGCTCCTCCGCTGGACATTTTCAAGCGGAGGCTGAACGACCATGTTTTGGGTATGTTGTAGGGCTATCTTTCAGCTATGCTCCTGCAGAGTGCCGGGGGTTGGACAAGATGACCTCCAAGGTCCCTTCCGACTCTAACATTCTAGGATTCTATGAACTCAACGAATCCTAGCAGAGGGGTGTGTGTCCAAGCCCAGCATAGCCAGTGCATGTACAGAGTACCGAGCAGTACCAGTGCAATGTACTAGTGCCCAGCAAAACCCAGGGCCTTCTCTTAAATGCCTTCTTTTTTCCTCCTTTGAAAACAGTGGAGGAGGAGGGCACCTTCTTTGGTCACTCTGCCAACAGGATGACAATTGGAAGAAGGCATTCTCTGTGCGAGATTTGATTGGCACCCTCCGATTTTTTCATTAGCATTTACATTATGTCTTTGATGATGACAACCTTTAGAAATTGGAGGTGCTTGTGACAACCTTGTGGTTTAAAGATTGCACGGCAACCTGTGGAAATTGCGATGGACTCTTCTCCTAAGCACGTGGGCGAAACGAGTTTACACCGGAGACTTGTCAGATGTTCTCCTTGGAATTTATTTTTGATTGTTATAAGTGTAAAAAAAAAATCAGTCATTTTGGTCGTTCATGTGTGGCACCAAAGAGTATATGAAGCCAATGTCATTTGACATTTTGTGACCACTAGAAACCTGATATTGTAGTCTGGTAGCTAGGACACATTGAGTGGTGGTTATGGAGTTTGTGCTTATCGTTCTAGTGGAGAAATAAGAAGATACTGAATATTGCAAAGACAAGTGATATCGAATAATGGAAAGACAATTCAGCAGCTAGAACAAATAAGTATTTATTTTATACAAAATTTCATAGGTACAGTCAGAGGTCATTTCGGGGGGGATCGCGGGGGATCGCAGTTCCCCCTGGTGAGGTACAGGGGGCGGGGCACATGACGAAGCCCTGCCCCCCGCTTCCGGCCGCCCCGCTTCCGGTCCTCATTCAGCCAGGAGGAGGCAGGAGAAGAGGGAGGGTAAGTTGCTTCCTCCCTGCCTCTCCCCACCCCTGCCTGCCTGGGGCCAGGGAGGGCCTTCGTGGGGCTTCCTTGCACTCCCGCCGGCCTTGCAGGTCCACCGCCGGGCCCCACACTTCCGGTGATGTCAGGGGGTGTGACATATGCTAATGGTTTATGCTAATGAGTTCCCCTAGCTCTTTTTCTACGAAACGACCCCTGGGTACAGTCAGTATAAAACAATTACGAAAGGGAGCCAATTTCACAGTGTTCGCCTGCTTGTTGGATGCTGGTAAGCTGTGAGCCTACTCTTTGTATTGTTAGCTCGTTGCAGCAAGGCGGTTGGTGTTGCCAATCAAAAGGTTCCCTGTGACATAGTCTTGTCTTGATTTCCAAGAAGATTCTATCCATTCAGGGAGTCCATTGGTTCCCCATAATATGCACGGACTTTATAAACTCCTTCCAAAGAGCAGGCTTCGTCTTTGCCTTAAATCAGTATAAGGGGTGCCGTAGTATCAGAAACCACTGGGAATCTACCGGTTGGTTCTCTACTGCCCATTGCCCCAAGCCAATTGGTGCTGCCAATCAAGAAGAAGAAGAAGGAGAAGGAGAAGAAGGAGGAGGAGAAGAAAGAGAAGGAGGAGGAGGAAGAGGAGGAGGAGGAGGAGGAAGAGAAGAAGAAGGAGAAGAGATTGGATTTATACCCCGCCTTTCACTCAGAGTCTCAGAGCGGCTTCCAAACTCCTTTCCCTCCCCCTCCCCACAACAGACACCCCGTGAGGTAGGTGGGGCTGAGAGAGCGCTGATAGAAACTACCCTTTCAAGGACAGCTCTTGTCAGAACTACGGCTTGCCCAAGGTCATCCAAGAGCTGCAAGAGGAGGAGTGGGGGAACCAAACCTGGTTCTCCCAGATAAGAGTCCGCCACTCTTAACCACTACACCAAACTGACCAAATGGTTCTCTATGATATAGTCTCGTGCTACATTCCAAGGAGATTCCATCCAGTCAGGGAGCCCATTGCCCCCCCCCCCCGCAATCTGCAAGGACCACATAACCTTCTCGGTCTTTGACTGAGCATCGGTTCCCTCGTCTACAAGGATTCCGTGCTCGATTCTTTCTCCTAGCGTGTGCTCGCTCTCCCGCTGGCATGCCAGATTCCTGTCAGACCCCAGACTCAAGATGTTTCCTGTTCCCCATCTTCCTGGCTCCCTGGGCTCCCCCGCCGCCCAGCATCACAACAAACAGGTTCCGTCCAGCCCCGTCCCCGAGCCTTGCTCCTTGAGAACGAAGGATATGGTTTCAAGCATATCCTTTCCATGCCTGAGGCTGGAGCTGCTCCGTCCTGGCAGGGAATGACCAGCTTTTGCCAGGGCCGGTGCCAAAACTGCTTTTCCATTTACTCCTTGGCCAAGGAGACCGCTCTACTGTATGTCAGAGGGATACAGACTTTCCTCTTCGGAGGCCCATCCGTCAATTTCTCTTGGAGGAGCTGGCTACCAGAAGACAGCCGCAAGCGGAACTGCCAAACAGACGGCAGATGCTCCAGAGCCTGCTAGGCCCAAGTCCTGACGGCAGTCTCTGGCCCGCAGGGTTCATGGCAGGGAGAGCAGCATGAAACACAAGGTGTCCGGGTCATGCTCGGACATCTGGTGAGGCTAATTGCTAGCTATCCGGAGGGTCATGGACTTGGACGAGAGATAAGCGTGCGTGTGGGTTTTCTGGGAGCCTCCAATCAACCCTTGGCCCGCCTTGAGCTTATGATTTCTGCTCCGGCCTCTTTTTGGAGCATTGGGCTCAGTTCAAGAAGGTTGTTTTGACATTCAGGAAAGAGCTGAAGGGAGAGCTCGTATGCAATAAGGCAGAAGGGGCAGCCAATCTTTAATTTAGAAGAACATAAGAGAAGTGAATGTTGGATAAGGCCAATGGCCCATCCAGCCCAACATTCTGTCACACAGTGGCCAAAAATACCAGGTGCCATCAGGAGGTCCAGCAGTGGGGCCAGAACTCCAGAAGCCCCCCCACTGCCCCCCAAGCACCAAGAATACAGAGCATCTCTTGCCCCAGACTGAGAGTTCCTCTCTATACCTTGTGGCTAAGAGCTACTGATGGACCTCTGCTCCAGATGTTTATCCATAAGAACATAAGAGACGGCAATGTTGGATCAGGCCAATGCCCCATCCAGTCCAACTCTCTGTGTCCCACAGTGGCCAGAAATACCAGGGACCATCAGGAGGTCCAGCAGTGGGGCCAGAACTCCAAAAGCCCCCCCCCCTGTTGCCCCCCCCCACCCAAGCACCAAGAAGACAGAGCATCACTTGCCCCAGACATAAGAACCTAGGAGAAGCAATGTTGGTTCAGGTCACTGGCCCACCCAGTCCAACACTCTGTGTCGCACAGTGGCCCAAACCCACAGAGGAGATACCACTTTGCAAAGTCCCGCCCCTGCATTCCCTTCTGCCTAAGCCAACACCTGAACAGAGCTTCAAAGGATGAAGCTCAGGTCAGCCAATCCAACTCTAAAGAGACCTCCTAAGATCTCAAAGGAAGGAACCCTCACCGACATTCAGGGGAGGGACCATGTGTACAAAATGTTTCCAGTTTGATTCATTTTAAAAGTGAGGCACTGGGGATTTCCCTCAAAATGGCCCCAGTCCTTTGGGGATGTAAGCTCTTGCATTTAATCTATTTTGACTACTCCTTCAGACACAAATGCTGCAAAACTTTTAAAGCAACAAACATTGATGGTGGGTAAATTAAGAATGGCTAAAACTCATTTAAAAAAACACACACAAAAACCCAGAAGTTTTACCTCATTTAAACTTGGAGGAAAACACTGAAAAGAAAAACGTGACCGTAATCAAAGGCACTGGATGGCAGTAAAAGAAATTGAGAGATGTCTCCTTAGGCATTCTATCTCACCACAACGGATGCTGCTGTTCAGCATATGTCAGTTCTGTTCTCCCTTTTAATGGCCTATACGGTTTTGACTAGCATAGAAATCGTGCTTAAGAAGTTTAAATACTGTGTTACCTTTGAGGTGTTTTATTTTTTTTGAACACATAAGAGAAGCCAATGTTGGATCAGGCCAATGGCCCATCCAGTCCAACACTCTGTCACACAGTGGCCAAAAATACCAGGTGCCCTCAGGAGGTCCAGCAGTCGGGCCAGGACACTAGAAGCCCCTCCCACTGTTGCTTTCCCCCCAAGCACCAAGAAGACAGAGCATCACTTGCCCCAGAGTTCCTATCTATACCTTGTGGCTTATAGCCACTGATGGATATAAAAAGGTAAAGGTTCCCTTGCTCGAAAGCCACTCGAGTCCGACTCTAGGGTTGCGGTGCTCATCTCCGTTTCAAAGCCGAAGAGCCAACGCTGTCCGAAGACGTTTCCGTGGTCATGTGGCCGGCATGACTAAACACCAAGGCGCACAGAACGCTGTTACCTTCCCACCGAAGTGGTCCCTATTTATCTACTTGCAATTTCTTGCTTTCGAACTGCTAGGTTGGCAGGAGCTGGAACTAGAGACGGGAGCTCACTCCGTCATGCGGCACCCGGGTCTTGAACCGCTGAACTACCGACCTTCCACAGCCTGCAGTTCAGCGTCTTAACCACTTGAGCCACCGCTATACCGATATACTGCATTGGAAAACTGACAACACAGATTTTTTTTTTAAATGTTGCTTTGGCTGCAGTTGCCTCCACAGCACAAGAATCTTCTCTGTGCAACCGAATGTAAGCCGCAGCTGCCTCTCTCTGCAGCCGTTTTGCAACAGATTCAAAAAGGCTGGAGACCCCCACAGTACCCTAAGACCACATCAACTTCTGCAAGAAGAATTTAAAAATATGACCCAAGTCCTAAATTCTAGGCCTGGAGGAGGAGGAGGAGGAGATTGGATTAATACCCCGCCCTTCACTCGGTGACTCACAGCGGCTTACAAACTCCTTTCTCTTCCCCTCCCCACAACAGACACCCTGTGAGCAATGCTCCCTCTAAGCTGTGGAGTCTTGTGAGCAAAAATTCTACTTTGTGAGCGACCGGCATTAAAGTTGTGAGCTAGCGATTTGGCTACTGCATCAATTAGATTGCTCTGGAGCCATCCTTCCTGGGCTGAGACAAAAATAGGTGAGCGGGAGGCTAAAAAACTGTGAGCTAGCTCACACTAACTCTGCTTAGAGGGAACACTGCCTGTGAGGTAGGTGGGGCTGAGAGAGCTCTGACAGAAACCCCTCTTTTTCAAGAACAGCTCTTATCAGAACTACAGCTTGCCCGAGGTCATCCGACAGCTGCAAGTGGAGGAGTGGGGACTCAAACCCGGTTCTCCTAGATTAGAGTCCGCCCACTGAACCACGACACCAAACTGGCTCTCTGCGCGTATCTGAAGTTTAATCACAACATTTGATTTTTTAAAGAATAAATCCGTGCTTGATACATTTCCAACTTGGGATCACGGAATGATTCAGTTCTGGCTAGCACCTCCTCGAAGTGGCAAGTGACCAGGACATCAGGCCGCTAATTGAGGGTGAAAATCCTCTTTTGAGACCCTCCCCCCCCCCAATGTAGGGAATCCAAACAGAAAGACTGACTTGTCCTTTTCCTCTGTCCTGGAGACGGATCTGCGTGTTGGTGAGGTCTCTAGGTGGGAGCGGGTGTTCAAAGGAAGGAGGTCAACCTTTCCAACCTTCCAAGCGTGGAAATGTATGGTTCACCAGACAAGGGTTGAATGTCGGGTTGTCAGCAGGGAAACATGACATGTTCCTCAGCTGGAATGACTGGGAACCTCCGTGAATGGAGCACTTCTTGTCCTTATAGCTTCCTCCTTCTAAAGGAAAAACACCAGAGACTCTCCAATATACACAGTCAGGACAGACGGATCCCCGGGAAATCGCTTTGCTCGGGTCTACGGCACACACAGCTCTTTGGAAGCAGATGCAGAATAAGAGACGTGTGGCAAATTCGGGGCCCGGGGTCAGGTTGAGGGCTGGAACAGACCCCAAGGCCGAAAGCGAGCCAGAATCGGGGCAAAGAACACCAGGAGATGCTGGGGAAACGGAAACAAGGACGGGGACAGAAAAAACATGGGCGACAGCAGATTCAGTGGAAAAGCACGAGGAGTCCAGAGCAAACAGAAGCCCGTATCCACATCCAGGCAAGCAAAACAGATTCAGGGAGGTGGAGTTCACACGAGACCTGAGGATCTGCTCTGGGTGTATTTTCTTGACTAGAAGCAGGGGTCGTTTTGTAGAAAAAGAGCTAGGGGAACTCATTAGCATA
>NW_015176512.1:209898-214219 GCF_001447785.1 Gekko japonicus | reverse complement strand
TCCCTTCCCCTCCCCACAACAGACACCTTGTGAGGTCAGTGGGGCTGAGAGAGCTCTGACAGAAACTGCTCTTTTTCAAGGACAGCTCTTGTCAGAACTATGCCTTGCCCAAGGTCATCCAGCAGGTGCAAGTGGAGGATTGGGGAATCAAACCCGGTTCTCCCAGATTGGAGTCCACGCACTTCACCACGACACCAAACTTCCAGGATCCTCTTCCTTCTCCTTCTCCTTCTGTGGTGTTTTTTCTTCTTCTTCAAAGCTTGCTGGGAGATTGGAGCCAAATGAAGCAGGGCTGTGCCTCATTGTTAGTCGTCGGGGAAGGACTGAAGCTCTTTGGTGGACGTTGTTGGCCAGGCAGTGCCTTTGGTTTACTTGAAATGCAGTCATATCAACATATCGTATCAATCAGTTTTCAGCTGAACTTTAGGAAGAACGTCCTGACAGTTCGAGCGGTTCCTCAGGGGAACAGGCCTCCTCGGGAGGTGGTGGGCTCTCCTCCTTTGGAGGTTTTCAAGCAGAGGCTAGATGGCCATCTGTCAGCAATGCAGATTCTGTGAACTCGGGCAGATCACGAGAAGGGAGGGCAGGAAGGGTTGCCTCAGGGCTAAGTTCTTGTGACCCTTTCTTACACACCCAGGGAAATGCTGATCACCACTTACGAGTCAGGAAGCAATTTTTTCCCAGGCCAGTTTCGCCAGGGATCCTGGAGGGTTTGTTTGTCATCATCTGGGTGTGGAACAGTGGTCACTAGAGGTGATGGGGGTATTTCTGAATTTCCTGCATTGTCCAGAGGGTTGGACCAGATGACCCTGGAGGTCCTTTCTAACTCTATGATTCTAAGATTCTACAGCATTCTAAGGGTGTATAGTAGGGGGGTGCAAAAAAAATAAATCGTCCTGATTCGGATTCGGCCGAATCGGGCGGAATCTGATTCGGCTGGCTAAATGACCCCTGAATACCACTTTCGGCAATGAAAGCTGATAGGGGTGGCATTCGTCTGGCCGAATCACATTCGCCTCCATTATACCGTATGGGGAGGACTCTCCCCATAGGGTATAATAATCCCCACACTTGAGGGGGGGATTTCCTATCACTGAAGGGAAGGCAAATTGCCTTCCCTTCAGTGGAGTGTGCCACCTCTGCGGCGTGACTGGAGTTTTAAAATTTAAATCGCCCCCCCCAGTCATTCTGCAGAAGCAATTTGTCTTCCCTTCAGTGAAGGGAGCTGGCGGCTGCCCCGCAAGCTAACCCCCCCCCCCCCATCTTCCCTGGCCCGCCCGCCTCGGTGGGCAAGCCAGGAAAGGCTGGGGATGATGCACAGAAAGCGGGTGACCTGGAGAAGGCTGGAGACCCCACCCCACCTTCCTGGCCGGCAGTCACCGAAATGCCGCTGAATTTTGGCAGTGGCTTTCGGCAGCAGGCCGAATTAGATTAGAGAATCTGTTTCGGCCCGTGGCTGCCTGAAAAGGGGGCCGAATGGGCTGTTTTCGGGGGTGCATTTGGTTCAGACGAACCGAATGCACATCCCTAGTGTATAGGTGTTATCTCCTTGAATGGGATGCCTCTCTTTGTCTCAACCTGGGAGCTTCCCCTCTTCTTTCTCACTTTGTCCTCGCTATGGTTCTAACAGCTTCTCTACCTGGGGCTTAGCTTCTGTTTCAGTGTGCACTGTAGGGTGTTCAGAAGAAGAAGGAGAAGAAGATATTGGATTTCTACCCCGCCCTTCACTCAGAGTCTCAGAGCAGCTTACAATCTCCTTTCCCTTCCTCTCCCCACAACAGACACCCTGGGAGGTAGGTGGGGCTGAGAGAGCTCTGAGAGAACTGTGACTGACCCAAGGTCACCCAGATGGCTTCATATGGAGGAGGAGTGGGGAACCAAGCCCAGTTCTCCATATTGGAGTCCACCGCTCTTAACCACTACACCAAACTGACATCCTTTCCCTCCTCTCTTTGTTTCTTCACTATTTTTCTTTCTTTCCTGGTCTGTCTCCCTCTGGATTCTCTCTCTCATTTAAACAAATAAAAGAAGTCTTATACTAAAACAGAATATGGAGGGAAATGCAGTGAAACCAGCTGCACCATGAAGGAAATTCTCCTCACATCCATGAGACAAGAGAGGTTCAGGTGAAACTGAGGGTGATTTCTCACAAGCGCTGCTCCGCGCTCACTCCTCCCTTTTGCCCCTATGGTACATGTCAATTTCACATAAGCTGCTGCGCGGCAGCATTTTGCCCCGCAGCTTCGTGCGATTTCCCCCGCGTCTACTCAATCCTCAAAAAACAGGATTGAGTAGAGGCGGGGAAAATCGCACGAAGCTGCGGGGCAAAATGCAGAAGAGGGAGCGCGGAGCAGCGCTTGTGGGAAATCAGCCAGAGTGTAAAATGTTACTATATGAGGAGGCTTTAGTATAGATGCACTGGAATATATACATTCTGAATCTCTCTTTGGCTTTTCATATTTCATTATTGTATTGCTACGTTGTTATTCTGTAGTTCCATTTTCAGCCGTACAACTGAAGAAGATTGCTTTGAAACGTGTGACATACCTGGGAAGGACGTTTTGGGCTGTTGGAAGTTTATTTGTGCTTTGGGACATCCTTTGCCTTTTTGTGGACTTTTGCAGTCTTTTGGACACTATTATATTCGAAGGATATAGAGGAGTTTCTTGTTGGATATTTTCCACTATCATCAAATCGTGTTTTGAATGTGCAAATAGTGTTTTTGAATTGTGACCACCAATTCTATCGTATCTTCAATTTATTGTTATTGTATTGCAACAGACTGATGTCTACTGTTTACTTGTGAGATGATGTCTACCATTTACTTTTGATGGTCCACACTTGTGGTCTATATTTTTGCATGGCTCAGTAGTAAAGCACATGTGTTGCAAGACAATCAATCAAACAAACAACCAATCAATAAATAATCTCTAGTTGCAGGTACTGGGAATAATCTCTTGCTGCCCAGAATCCTAAAGACAGTTGCTGATAATATTGATAATGATAATGATAATAGGAGGAGGAGATTGGGCATGGAATGCACAGGAACGGAGTTCCGGCTGGCTTCCAAGTTGGCCATGCCCATGCCTACAGCCAAAAACTCTGTGCATGCGTGGCTACAGAGAGAAGGCCTGGAGAGCGACCCCCCCCTGGCCACTCCGAGGTGGGAGGGCCAGGCCCCCCCCTGGAAGAATCGGGGAGACATTTAAATGCCTCCCCTCCCCTCCAAGGGCCAGCTTGCCTGGGCTCCCCGCAGCCACAGGGCTCCCGGGCAAGCCAGGGGAAGGCAGTTTAAACTGCCTTCCCTTCAAGGGGGTGGGGCTTGCCTGGGCTCCCTGCAGCCGCTGGGCGCCTGGGCAAGCCAAGGGAAGGCATGGGGTGTGGCCTAATATGTTAATACATTTCTGCTGTTGGGTGTGGCCTATTATGAGTTCCTGCTGGGTTTTTTCTACAAAAAAAAAGCCCTGGGTTTAGTTAAGAACGCAGGAATGTGAGATAGGATGGATTGAGCGACTGGCACTCTTCTTCTTCCTCCTCTTCCTCCTCCTCTTCCTCCTCTTCGTCCTCTTCCTCTTCTTTGTCCTCTTTTTCACCCTCTCCTTCGTCGTCTTCTTCTTCGTCGTCTTCTTCCTCCTCTTCCTCCTCCTCCTCTTCCTCCTCCTCTTCTTCCTCCTGATTTTGGTCATCCAGCGTTCTGCTCTTCAGTGAAAGTGTGGAGCGCAGCAACAACATTCTTTTCCAGCAGTTCCTTCCATCCTCTCTTATCAGAAAATCTCACGGACTGTCGGAGAAAGCGGAGAAAGGTAAGTGAGGATAGGCCATGTTCCGTCAAAGCTCCATACTTCCAGGCGTGCTATGAAAGGCGTCCTTGTCTAAGTCCAGCAGAAGGAGATGTTTCGGCCCCCTGATGAGGTAATCAATTGCTCCATATCCTAGAAAAGGAAACGAAGACAGCCAATACCAACCACAATATTCCACAAGTTCAGGTGTTCACAAGATGACTCAGGGATGGAGAGGTGGGGGAGAGAGATGGATGAATGGGTCGTGTAGCATCTGCCCTTATCCCGAAAGCAGGTGTTGGAGGGCAGAGCTAAGGAAAAACAACTCAAAGGGGAAGGAAGGAAGGAAGAACAGAACTATGAATGAGGAGAGCCCGGTTGGCATGGTGGGCTCTCAGATTCTGGCACAGGCCACAGCTTCAGGAAGGGAGAAGGAGAAGAAGATGAAGAAGAGGAGGAGGAGGAGGAGGAGGAGGAGAAGAAGAAGAAGGAGAAGAAGAAGAAGAAGAAGAAGAAGAAGAAGAAGAGGAGGAGGAGGAGGA
>NW_015176512.1:205477-209481 GCF_001447785.1 Gekko japonicus | reverse complement strand
GGGAGTGCAAGGAAGCCCCGCGAAGGCCCTCCCTGGCCCCAGTCAGGCAGGGGTGGGGAGAGGCAGGGAGGAAGCAACTTACCCTCCCTCTGTCAGTCGTCCAGCAGTTCGAGACCCGAGTGTTGCATGACGGAGTGAGCTCCTGTCTCTGGTTCCAGCTCCTGCCAACCTAGCAGTTTGAAAGCAAGAAATTGCAAGTAGATAAACAGGTACTGCTTCGGTGGGAAGGTAACAGCATTCTGTGCACCTTGACGTTTAGTCATGCCGGCCCCATGACCATGGAAATGTCTTCGGACAGCGCTGGCTCTTCAGCTTGGAAATGGAGATGAGCACTGCAACCCTAGAGCTGGATTCAACTGGCTTTCGAGCAAGGGAAACCTTTACCTTTACCTAAACCATATTTGCCCTCTTTTTTCCATTTTAATCCGGATATTAAAGGGACCAAAAGACCTTTCAAAATTACCACAAATGTAGAGTATCATTGACGTCAGCAATATCAGCTTATTTTGTCAGATATTCCATAATGGGGAACCAGATCGCCACAGAACTAGATGAAGATGTTTGGGAGGGGAGGCACAACGAATTGTCACTGATTTTGGCCACGATATAAAGGTCCCATGACTTTTTGTGCCAGAGTGACAGCTCTGGTGGGGTTTTACCTTTCCAACATGAAGCTGTAGCTGATTTTGCAAATATACAAATTCCACTAATAGAAAACACCATCAAAGATTGCCAAAACAATATATTAAACAATTATAAAGTTGGTGGCGTCACAGCAACAACATTAATGCATACTGTAACTATAATAAGGCACAAGATACAATATTTCCTCCTTTGAAGATAAGACATAAAGTCCATGTAGTCAGTGTAACTTGAGAGGAGGAGTCCACAGGGTCATAATATTCTCCAAACAGTCTTTGCAAAGACGCCCGTTCTAGATACTTGGAAGATGCACTTCCTTCGCCTTCTTCAGTTTGCCGGCTGTGCACGTGGAACCTGATGTCAGCAATTTCAACAGACCACAAGGTTCAATGGGTCATGGAAGGTCAAAGGTCTGACGTTCAGTGGAAGCTCTTAGGTTTGTGCCCCTGGCTAGAAAGGATAAGTAGTTAAGAAGGGGGGGGGGTAGAAAATAAGAAAAGGCAGAATAATACGTGAGAAACATAACCATCCAAGTTATACTAAAACTCCCCACCTCTGATTACAGAACAGAAATAATCTTCGGTGACGAATCTAAAGAGAAAAAGGAAGAAGAAAAGTATGAAGGACGGGAGGAAATGGAGGAAGCAAGGAAGACAGAAGGAGGACTTATATAAAGGACTGTTGCCGAAGATACAGAAACAGCTATAAACTGAGGAGGGAGGAGGGAGGGCAGAGTATACAATACGTGTGGGAATAAGGATGTGCTTGATTGTAACATGGAAAAAATATATATTAAAAAAATAATGGTAAGTTGCACTTTCCCTGGTTCTGTTTGCTGCTCAAATAAACCACCATACTCTGAAAAAAACAACAACAACAACCAAGGTTCATAGTGTAAGAAGTGTTTTCTACTAGTGGAATTTGTATATTTGGGACTCCTGTGACACTAGTCTTTCCCCCTTGTTGTTTGGATGTATAGCTGACTAGAAATAAGACCCGTTGTGGAAATAAATACAACGGGATCTAGAAAGAGGCACTGGGAGAGTGCTCTGGCTTTGGGCAAACAGTGTCAGTCTGCTTTTAAAACATGAACCTGGGACCTGCACACCACCAGAATACAGCAGGTTCCATATGCAACTGACATTCCAACTGCCTTGCGGGGGGGGGAGTTTGAGGTGTGGAATGGAGTGAAGTCCAATCAGCTTCCATATGCAAAAGACCAGGTTGTCGCAGCAGTTGTGGTGTGGGCGGGACCCGGGCTTTGCCTTCTGATTGGTGGCGATATATGCTGAGGAGCAGTGCCATCAGCCATACACTAAGGAAGTGCATTTTAGAATTAGAACTTTGGCACCCACTATTCAATTATATATAAGGAGAGATTTTGCAGCAAACAAAAGGATAGAGTTGGCTTCAGACTGAAAAGAGGGGCAGGAACCAGTTTTCCATCCATTAGGAAAGAGCCGAACTGGAGTAGGAAGGAGTTTCAATACCAGTTATGTTTTGGATTTGTGTTCTAAAAGGGTATTTTAAAGAAGATATTAGAACTGTAGTCAAAGGAACAGTCCGGGACGACGCCTCTTTAACAGAATAGGAGTGACGTCAACGGTGCTGGCTATCAAAGGGACCACCTGCTTTGACTACATGACTCCACCCTACCCAAGCTCCATCACCAAATCTTCAGGGATTTCTCAACCAGAGGTCATTTCGGGGGGGGGACGCGGGGGAACGCAGTCCCCCCGGGTGAGGTGCAGGGGGCGGGGCACATGACGAAGCCCCGCCCCCTGCTTCCGTCTGCCCCGCTTCCAGCCCTCATTCAGCCAGGAGGAGGCAGGAGAAGAGGGAGGGTAAGTTGCTTCCTCCCCGCCTCTCCCCACCCCTGCCTGCCTGGGGCCAGGGAGGGCCTTGGCGGGGCTTCCTCGCACTCCCGCTGGCATTGCAGGTCCACCGCCGGGCCCCTGATGTCAGGGGGTGTGGCATATGCTAATGAGTTATGCTAATGAGTTCCCCTAGCTCTTTCTCTACGAAATGACCCCTGTTCTCAACTCAGTGTTGTCATGAGGCTAGAACTAGGAACGGAACACGATGTATGTTGCCCTGAGTTCCTTGGAGGAATGGTGGGATAAATATTTTTCTATCAGCTTCATTGGATGCCCTCGAGTTCTAAGTTTTACCATAGAGTTTCCGGTGATTCCTAGAACTACCCATGTCACTTCCTTTTCTTACTTGATGGGTTTTGATGCGACACCACAGCCAGTGTCATGCTGCCCTATACCCCCACCCACTCTCTTCCTGCCAGTTGCCTGGCAACCTAATAGGGCTGCAATCTTAAGAACAGTTTCCTCGGTGTCAGCCCCAAGGAACAAGGGGGATCCAATAGATATTGTTTACCTTGACTTCCAGAAAGCTTTTGATAAAGTTCCTCATCAAAGGCTCCTAAGTAAGCTCAAAAATCATGGGATAAAAGGACAAGTCCTTTTATGGATCAAAAACTGGCTAATGAATAGAAAACAGAGAGTGAGTGTAAATGGGCAGTTCTCTCAGTGGAGGGGGGTAAGCAGTGGGGTACCGCAGGGATCAGTACTTGGGCCACTGCTTTTTAACTTGTTCATTAATGATTTGGAGTTGGGAGTAAGCAGTGAAGTGGCTAAATTTGTGGATGATACGAAGTTGTTACGAGGATTGTGAGGCACTCCAAAGGGATCTGTCAAAGATGGGCAAGTGGGCGTCAACATGGCAAATGGGGTTTAATGTGGCCAAGTGCAAGGTGATGCACATTGGAGCCAAAAATCCTAAATATAAATACACGTTGATGGGGTCTGAACTGGCAGAGACTGATCAAGAGAGAAATCTTGGAGTTGTAGTAGATATCTCACTGAAAATGTTGAGGCAGTGTGTGACTGCAATAAACAAGGCCAATGCTATGCTGGGGATTATTAGGAAGGGTATTGAAAACAGATCAGCCAATATCATAATGCCCCTATATAAATCAATGGTGCGACCTCATTTGGAATATTGTGTGCAATTCTGGTAACCACACCTTAAAAAGCTTTGGAAAAAGTGCAGAAAAGGGCAACTCGAATGATAACAGGGTTGGAACACTTTCCCTTTGAGGAAAAGTTAAGGCGCTTAGGGCCCTTTAGCTTGGAGAAACAACGAGTGAGGGGCGACATGATTGAGGTTTATAAGATTATGCATGGGAAAGAGCAGGTAGAGAAAGAGGTACTTTTCTCCCTTTCTCACAATACAAGAACTCGTGGGCACTCCATGAAATTGCTGAGCGGTCGGGTTAGAACGGATAAAAGGAAGTACTTCTTCACCCAAAGAGTGATTAACACTTGGAATTCACTGCCACAGGAAGTGGT
>NW_015176512.1:199211-205324 GCF_001447785.1 Gekko japonicus | reverse complement strand
TCTTCTTGGTGCTTGGGGGGGGGGCCAACAGTGGGAGGGCTTCTAATGTCCTGGCCCCACTGGTGGACCTCCTGATGGCACTGGTATTTCTGGCCACTGTGTGATACAAAGTGTTGGACTGGATGGGCCTTTGGCCTGATCCAACATTGACATCTCTTATGTTCTTATGTTCTTAACAGTTTCCTCGGTGTCAGCCCCACTGAATAAAGCGGGAGAAATTGCTGAGCAGACCTGCTTACACTTGTCCCCAAATATAAGTGATACAGGCAGCAGAGCTGTGAGATGTTAACACACAGTCCAGGGGGAAGTGTGATCCGCCGTCATCACGAGTTCTCCTCCTCGAGAAATGCATAACATGCTGCCAAGGTAACAGCCATTTCCACAACACTGTTGCCTCACCTCAACGGTGAGCCCCACATTCCAGGGCGAACAAATCTGTTTTCCCACCTGCGAGAGCGGACCGTTTGAGACGACATTCCAAAATGGAGCCGGGGAAGGTCGTAAAAAACTTTATGCGGTAACGTATGTATTTTATATTAGGCAGGCGCTTAACACAATATATTTTATAAATGTGCTAATGTTCCATAAATCACTTTGCGTGTAATTCGGCACACAGGGGGGCGTTGCAGAGTATCAGAGATTTCCACACGTAACCGCACAAGCGTGCACATGGACCTGTCCCCCCAGACACACATGGGGCTTTTCTGGGTATCGTTGTGGGAAGGGGAGACCATTGTTTGGGGTCATCACTTTGGGAGTTGTCACAAACTCTGTAGCCTATTAGCGGTCAAATTTTAAATCAAGCAGTGCTTTGAAGCCGCTTTGTTCAGCCTCGAAGCCATTAGGGTGGCCATATTCTGTAGTGGGGAGGGCACCTGAACTTTCAGTAGTTGCGTGGATGTGGATTAGGGATGCCGCTCTCCAGGTGGCACTGGGAGACCTCCCACTGTTACAATTTACCTCCAGGGCGTATTAATGCTGTTATATCCACTCAGTGCCATCTGTTCCGCTTAGCGCTATCGATCTTTCTTCCAGGACCAGATAATGATGATGGTACAGTAGTGGCGGCTCCTACTCAAACGCCTGGCGGAAGAGCTCCATCTTGCAGGCCCTGCGGAACTGTGCGAGGTCCCGCAGTGCCCGGATCTCCTCCGGGAGCTCGTTCCACCAGGTAGGAGCCGCCACCAAAAAGGCTCTGGCCCTGGTAGCAGCCAGCCTGGCCTCCTTGGGACCTGGCATAGCCAGGAGGTGTTGCGTCCCAGACCGTAGTGCTCGCGGCGGGAACATATTGGGAAAGGTGGTCCCTTAAATTTTAAATCAAGCAGTGCTTTGAAGCAGCTTTGTTCAGCCTCGAAGCCATTAGGGTGGCCGTATTCTGTAGTGGGGAGGGCACCTGAACTTTCAGTAGGTACGTGGATGTGGATTAGGGATGCCGCTCCCCAGGTGGCACTGGGAGACCTCCTCCCACTGTTACAATTTACCTCCAAATGAACAAGGTCAGTTCTCCTGGAGAAAACGGCCGCTTTGGAGGGTGGATTCTATGGCATTATACACCAGTTAGGTCCCTCCCCAGGCTCCAAACCCAAATTCTGCAGGTATTTCCCAACCTAGAGCTTACAACCCTTGTGTAGATATCCAAAATGCCCTCTCCTGCACGTGTGTAAAATGCCGTCAGTTCACTGCTGACTTATAGAGACCCTGTAGGGCAGAGGTGTCGAACTCATTTGTTACGAGGGCCGGGCCATGTGTGCCATAAAATGTAATGCCGGTACCAGAGATATAAACTTTATAAAGGACAGCAGCTGATAAGCTCCGAGTTGGTGGATTCTCACTGCAATGCCTCAGGGGCTGGGGGGGGGGTGCAAAGGAGACCCCACACAGGCAGGCTGGAGAGCCAGCTGTGTAGCACGGGACAGACGCTCCCACACTGCTTGACTGCCGCAGATGAGGTTGTTCCGCCATGCGGAAGCCACAATCAGAGTCTCAAGCAGTCTCCTGTTCCCTCCCTTGCATTAGTTGCTTATGTTCTGGCCCCTGGGCCTTATTTATTTATTTATTTATTTAGATTTCTATCCCACCTTGCCTGACAAGCAGGCTCAAGGAGGCGTACAATGGCCCCGGTCACACGAGCAGGAAACCGCGGGGGGGAAGCGTGGCAGTGTGCCCCGGGGCAAACTAAGGCGCCGTTACCTGACCAGACCTCCCGTGGAGGTACCGTGGAGGTACCGTGGAGATCCCGTGGGAAGGGAGAGGTGTCGATCGCAGCACAATCCCGCGTGCAAAAACGAAGCGCGCGGTTCGGCAAACTGGATATATATTTTTTTCTGTACAGCACGACTGCGCATGCTCGGTAGGGTGCTTTTGCGCATCCACGAAGACCTGGGGGAAAAAACGTTTTCGCGAGGACGGGAACATGGGCGGGCGCCGGATGCCTCCGGAAACGCGATCCGACGCCTGCCCTTGCCCCGCGGCTTCCGGATACTAGTACCTCCGAGGTACTAGTATTTTGCTGCGCGGTTTCAGCGGGAAGCCTCGTTTGAGCCCCGGGTGTGCTACGCTTCCCAGATGTGCTGGTGGGATCGCGTCCGGAAACTCCGCATGTCTTCCGTCTGACTAGGGTGGCTAATGTTCCGTGTGACCGCAGCCAATAATAATTTACAATAAAAACAGATAAAAGTCGCTCCAAGAGACAATGGACTAAGCGGATCCTAGCCCGCTCCAATCAGGGGGCTAGGTTCCCAGCCCGAGAGCCTATGGGAGTCTCGGCCACGGTAAATAACCTATTGGGAAGTAGGGGTGTGTTTTCGGCGGTGGTTTCTTGGGGGATATAAGCCGGCCTGCGAGCCGGCCAAAGTCATCTTGTTCCTGATCAAATAAAGTACGCTTTGCTGAAATCACTCTACGTCTGCGTACTTTTCAGTTTTCTTCCGTCCCTGACCTGCGCACATGCTTGCTTTGCTTAGCCACCGTGAGTAACATAAGGGAGGTGCTCTTTTGCCCATGCGAACTGGCTCAGCCAGACAGCGCTATCAGTGTAACCTTGAAGAGAAGAGAGGGCTTGCATTCCACTATAGTGTGAATATTTCTGCTCTCAGGGGGGTGGGGAGAGTCTCCCATTTATGATGTAATGTCCCACCGGAAGAATTCCCGTGCGTGTACTTGGATTTCATTTGCTTAGCTAGATGAGGCATCAGAGTATACTGTTCCTGAAGAGTGTGCTTGGACCTGCGTGCTGTTGACCCTGACATCCTGACACAAGCTGTACACGTGTCTCTAGTACTGGATATAGCAATAAACAGTTATCTTCTTATGAAGCCCTGGGTTGCGATACCTGACTAAGGACCATGACAGCCAGGTTGCCTCATTGCTCTGGCGGGGGGATTTGGGGGCCATCTGGGGAGTGGGCGGGGACACCCCAAGCCCACCCCTGAGAGCAACCACCCGCCCGGCCATGCCTGTCCCTCACCTCCTGCCCGATTTAAAGGGTTTCAGAAGATCGGTGGGGAGCGACTTTAAATCTAGCAGGAGAGAGGGAGAGGGGTGGTTGCGGGCCACATGCACGGCTCACAAAAAGACCCAAGGCCTTTTTGGATGCACAAAAGGAAATACTACTTTGCAGAGGATACAGGGATGGCCACAGCTTTCAAAGGGGTTAGGCAGATTCATGGAGGAGAAATCCATCAATGGCTACCAGCCATGGTGACTGAGGGGAACCTCCACAGTCAGAGGCAGTAAGCCTCGGAATCCCAGAGCCAGGACCAGTGTTCCTTCTAAACTGAGTTAATGTGCGCTAGCTCACAGTTCTTTAGCCTCCGGCTCACACATTTTTGTCTCAGCTCAGGAAGGAGGGCTCCAGAGCAAACTAATTTATGCAGTAGCCAAATCGCTCGCTCACCACTTTAATGCCAGCAGCTCACAAAGTAGAACTTTTGCTCACAAGACTCCACAGCTTAGAGGGAGCATTGGCCAGGAGACAACGTCAGGGGAAGGCCTCGGTCTCTCTGCCCTGTTGTTGGCCCTCCAGAGGAACTGGCTGGCCACTGTGTGAGACAGGATGCTGGACTAGATGGACCCTCACTGGTCTGATCCAGCAGGGCTCTTCTGATGTTCTTATCAGGGGAAGGCCTCGGCCTCCCTGCCCTGTTGTTGGCCCTCCAGAGGAACTGGCTGGCCACTGTGTGAGACAGGAGGCTGGACTAGATGGACCTTCCCTGGTCTGACCCAGCAGGGCTCTTCTGATGTTCTTATCAGGGAATGGCATCAGCCTCTCTGCCCTGTTGTTGGCCTTCCAGAGGAATGGGTTGGCCACTGTGTGAGACAGGAGGCTGGACTAGACAGACCACTGGTCTGATCCACCAGGGCTCTTCTGATGTGCTTATGTTTTAACATTAGGATTGCATCACCCTTAACCAGCTATAAAGCTCCAGCATTTTTAGTTGACCGACGCTTCTCTTTGCTTGTGGACGATTTGGCTCTACAACCATAGGAAGGCGATTCCTGGGCCAGAAGTAATTATGGGTTTTTAATTACTTTTTTGCATTTAGGCTCAAAATTGTGGGATACATTGATTTATACATGTTTTGTCTTTAGGTTTATATCTGAGAACCACTTGGCATGGGATTGCATTTTTAGAGGCCTCATTTGTCCTTTTTACTCTGTGCCTGGTGGTTTTAGCTTGAAAGTAAGTCAATGGTATAGATTTATTTATTGCCAATATATGTTTACAGTTTATTTATCTGTTTTAATACATGTGTTTAATTTCCCCTTTTTTATATTTTACAGCAACTTGCTTCGGGTCCTTATTGAATTTATACTTCGTATTTACATGATAGTGCTATATTTTTATAATAGCCAATATGTTCCTCACTATTCCTCTGAGGAAGGCCTACGTAGGCCGAAACGCGTCAGGTCAGACTGATCAGCCCTTGTGTTTTATCGTTTGTTATTTATACATAACATGTGATTGGGCCCTTATATAATTTTAAAATTTGTGATTAATAAATACATGTATATATTTCCTTCATTTAGTTTTTAATATTGGCCCCCTTTCTTGCATTTGACTGACCTTTGTCAGGTTCCGGATTCTAAGTTATAGGTTCAGTTTTTCCCCCCTTCCCCTTTTTTGTCCTTGTTTTAAATGAATAAACCATAAATAAATGAGCAATTGATGTCGTCTTCGGAGGAGTTGTAATTCCTGGAGATCTCCAGCCCTCACCTGGGGGTTGGCAAACCCAGGGATGACCCATGATCTCCCCGCCCCCCACATCTGTGAGTTTTCCCACCTCCTGCATCTGTTTCCCACTTGGCAGCAGAGGGCACTGCCCCCTTGTCAAAGCCTGCCGGCTCCCGCCCGTCCGCCCTTTCCCACCAGAGAGCGGCAAAGATCGATCGGCCCTCCATTCGAGGAGCTGTCTGTCTGCCGGCTCCCACACGCTTGATTTGTCTTGGCCGCCGTTCCCTGACATGCTTTGGGAAGGGCCCGGAAAGGAAATGGGTGTGACCTCTCATCAAGCCACAAGTTTGTCCTCGCTCCCCCCCACCCCCAAGCAGGTCTGGGAGCACGTTGCCAGAGGAGCCGGGCTACATCATCTCGAAATAACCGCGCCAGATGTTGCGCTGGGGACTTCCCTCCCCTCTTCTTGGATGAAACAGGGCCCTCGCTCGGCTCCCTTTCCCAGTTTCCATGGACTCACTCGTGGAAGGGGGAAAGAATGCCTGTTGTGGGCGATCTCGTTGTAGACGGGGAGGCGTGTGATAAGCAGGCCTGCAGCCAGGATTTTTTAAATTGAGGGGGTCTTTAAATAAGTCAGAGGGCACTCCGCACACACCCCTGCACACGCCCCCCCAAAGAAGCGCCTGGGCTGAATGGGACGTCAGGGGGCCTTGGCGAGAAGTCAGGGGGCCGGGCCCCAAGGTGCCCCACTGTAGCTACGGGCCTGTCCTCCCCTTCTCCTCCTCCCCCTCCCCTCCTCCTCCTCCTCTTCTTTTCCTCCTCTTCCTCCTCCTCTCCTCCTCCTCCTTTCTTCTCCTCCTCCTCCTCTTCTTCTCCTCCTCCTCTCCTCGTCTTCCTCTTCTTCACCTCCTCCGCCTCTTCTCCTCCTCCTCCCTCTCTC
>NW_015176512.1:194230-198982 GCF_001447785.1 Gekko japonicus | reverse complement strand
CTCCTCCTCCTCTCCTCCTCCTCCTCCTCCTCCTCCTCCTCTTCTTGTCTGAATGTTATCAGCAGCAAAACTGCTAATGGAAAAGGTCTGGAGCCTGAGAAACTCTAGCTCCTGAAGAGCTGGTAAACGTAGGGTTGCCAACCTCCACGTGGCGCCTGGAGATCTGCTATTTCGGCTGCAGTCTGGAGATCAGCTGTAATTTGGGGAGATTTCCAGGCCCCACCTGGAGGCTGGCAACCCGACGGGCAGCCAACGGTCAGCCCCGCCAGCTCCCCCCCAACGGAGCTGTCCGATAAAGACATTGACTTGCTGTAACCTCCACAGAAAACTCCCCCCACACACACACAACACACCAACACCCCCCTCAAACACACACTTGGCTCAGAACCGGAATTTGACAGCCAGTCCTAGCAGCTGACCCGTCGGCCCTTCTGCTGCAAGGGAGTCTCTCTCTTGACGGGGAAGGCGAGTCAGGCTCTGTGCGGGTCTGCTTTCCGTTCTGCCCCAGGCCTGGTATTCTCCAACAAACAGAGGGGAACGGAGGAGGGAGAGAAACCCGAAGCCGGAGAGAAGTCTGGTTAACTGCAGAAAGGTGTGAAGGTGTGTGAGTGAGGGGGGGGGCGGGGAGAGGCATATCTAGGGCCATTCCCTCCATGGTTTGGGGAGGAAAAAGCAACCTGGGAGAGACAACAGGCCAGAAGGCAATGGCTCATTTGGCTGAGAAACAGATGAGCACAGGGTTTTTACAACCGCTATATAAATGTTGGAGCGACTCCTCCTTCACACGGAGTTAGCAATTATGTTATTGGCTTATCTTGTAAAAAGAAAAGAAAAGGAGAAAAGTTTTAAAAAAATGTCGAGAACCAGTTTGGTGTAGTGGTTATTTTGATCGGGTTAAGTGCGCGGACTCTGATCTGGGAGAACCGGGTTTGATTCCCCTCGCCTCCACTTGCAGCTGCTTGCGTGACCTTGGGTCAGTCACAAGCTCTTTCAGAACTGTTCTCTCAAGGGCCATTCTCGAAAGAGCTCCCTCAGCCCCACCCACTTCATAGGGCAGTGGTGGCGAACCTATGGCATGGGTGCCAGAGGCGGCACTCAGAGCCCTCTCTGTGGGCACGCGTGCCATCGCCCCAGCCAGGCCCAGACCATCATTAAAGTGTCGAATTCTCTGCCAAATAATTTTAAGTAAATGAAAGCATTTGGGATTGCTTTCCTTACTTTGTTTGGATCATCTTAAGTTAAATGTATGAGTTGTTATTTCTAAAGTAAAACCTCGGTATTCAGGTTGAATTGCCGTGTTGGCAACAGTGGGAGGGCTTCTAGTCTCCTGGCCCCATTGCTGGACCTCCTGATGGCACCTGGTATTTTTGGCCACTGTGTGAGAGAGTGTTGGACTGGATGGGCCACTGGCCTGATCCAACATTGGCTTCTCTTATGTTCTTATGGATAAACATCTGGAGCAGAGGTCCATCAGTGGTTATTAGCCACAAGGTATAGATAGGAGCTCTCGGTCTGGGGCAAGTGATGCTCTGTATTCTTGGTGCTGGGGGGGTCAACAGTGGTAGGGCTTCTAATGTCCTGGCCCCACTGCTGGACCTCCTGATGGCACCTGGTATTTTTGGCCACTGTGTGACACAGAGTGTTGGACTAGATGGGCCGTTGGCCTGATCCAACATTGGCTTCTCTTATGGTCTTATGATGTGGTCCGTGGGGTCGCAAAGAGTCGGACTCGATTGTGCGACTGAACGACAACAAGCTGCTGGGAGAGCTGTGGTTGGTAGGTGTGGCATGCATACGCTGAAGAGTCCATATACTCAAATAGAATGTGTCACATCTCAGTCCAACTTCAGAGCCCAACCGACCAATCCATCAGTTTCTGAGCCAGTCAGCAAAAATATTTGGGTGAACACCACCAGGACTATTTTTGGGCAGGAACGCACAGGAACGGAGTGCCGGCTGGCTCCCGAGTTGGCCACGCCCAGTAGGAACTCATTAGTATAACAGGCCACACCCAACAGCAGAAACTCATTAGGAATGGCTACATTAGGGGTGTGTGGCCTAACATGCAAAGGAGTTCCTGCTATAAAAAAAAGGCCCTGGGTTTTGACAACAGACAAGGTAAACTGAATAAGAAGTAAAAGGTGGGTGTGGCTGGATGACCACACTTCTGGTAACATGGGGGTGCGGCCTAATGTGCTAATCAGCTGTGCTGTCGGGGGTGTGGCCTAATAGGCTAATGAGTTTCTGTGGTTGGGTGTGGCCTATTATGCTCGGCTTTTTCTACAAAAAGAGCCCTGATTACACCACTATATATTTAGCACCTCAGATTCTCCCTGGGAGATGCTATATTGATGGATAAGGGGGAAATTGGCCACTTCTATGGTTGCCAACTCCAGGCTGGGAAATTCTTGGGGATTCGGGGTATGGCCTAGGGAGGGCAGGGTTTGGAGAGGAGAAAGAACTCTGCTGGGTATAACGCCAGAGCCTGTCCTCCAAAGCACCCATTTCCTCCACGGAACTGTTCTCTGTAGTCTGGAGGTTGGCAGCCATAGCCAAAGGGCATCGTGTGCCCCCCCGCCCAGCTCCGGAGCAAGGAGTGCAGAAGGGCAGCGGCTCATCTCCAGAGTTTTATTTATTGATTGACAGGCTTTAGATCTATACCCTGCGGGGACCCAAAAGCAGCTTTCGTTCTTCTCCTCTCCCCCATTTCCGCCTCACATCCTCCCTGCGAGGTAGGCTCAGCTGAGTGTGTGGGACTGACCTAAGTTCACCCAGCGAGCTTCCACTACCTCCCAGGGAAGTGCAGATCACTCGTGAGGGCCCTGTGATGTCACAGCGGCCTCTGGGGGTCTTCTCCTACTCATAAAATCATAGAGTCGGAAGGTGTCCCTAGAGGCCATCTAGTCCAACCGCCTGCTCAATGCAGGATCAACTTAGAGCATCCCTGACAAGGGTTTGTCCAGCTGCTGCTTAAAGACTGCCAGTCAGGGGGAGCTCACCACCTCCCCGGGTGGCTAATTCCACTCTTGCAGAACTCTGACTGTAAAAAAGTTTTCCCTAATATCCAGCTAGGAGCTGCGGTGGCTCAAGTGGTTAAGACGCTGAACTGCAGGCTGTGGAAGGTCAGTAGTTCAGCACTTCGAGACCCGCGTTGCCGCATGACGGATTGAGCTCCCATCTCTAGTTCCAGCTCCTGCCAACCTAGCAGTTCGAAAGCAAGAAATTGCAAGTAGATAAATAGGGACCACTTCGGTGGGAAGGGAACAGCGTTCCGTGCGCCTCGGTGTTTAGTCATGCCGGCCACATGACCACGGAAACGTCTTCGGACAGCGCTGGCTCTTCGGCTTGGAAACGGAGATGAGCACCGCAACCCTAGAGTCGGATTCGACTGGCTTTCGAGCAGGGGAACCTTTACCTTTACCTAATATCCAGCTGGTACCCATTACATTGCGAGTCCTCTCCTCTGCTGCCCACAGGAACAGCTCCCTGCCCTCCTCTGAGCGACAGCCCTTCAGAGACTTCAAGGGAGCAGTCCTGTACCCCCTCAACCTTCTCTTCTCCTGACTGAACCTTTCCAAGTCCCTCAGCCTTTCCTCGTAGGGTTTCTTGGTCTCCAGACCCCCCCGATTATTCTCATCACTCTCCTCTGCACCCGCTTCATTCTGTCCACATCCTGGAGTAAGGCCTCCAGAGATGCACACAAATACTCCAGGTGCGGCCGGACCAATGCAGTGTCCAGTGGGACTATCACATCTTGCGATTTGGATGTTATGCCTCCAAGATCGCATTTGCCTTTTTTGTCGCTGCACCACACTGGCTGCTCCACCTTGGGGCCTGCTAGGCCAAGCATTCCTTTTGGGTGGTGGATCACAAATCTCCGTGCCCACCCTTGGTGCCAATGCTGAAGCCAGATACCTCTGAAAACCCCACAGAAGGCAAATGAGGGCATCGCTCTTCTTCTGCTGCCTGATTTACCCTGGTAACTGATTCCGGAAGTCTCTTTTGGAAGTAGGTCCCCTGTAGTCGTCATGACTGATTAGACTTGATTCCGGAAGTCTCTTTTGGAAGTAGGTCCCCTGTAGTAGGTCCCATGACTGATTAGACTTGATGCCTTCCATGTGTCACATGTGTGAGTTTGTGCCGTCAATCTGCTGCTCTATAGGGGTGCCGAATTATCTCCACAGGTGTATGTTACGTGCTTTCAAGTTACTTCTTTCTTATGTTGACCCTGTGGACTAATGGCCTACAAAATGGCCAGCCGTCAACAGCCCCGCTCAGGTCTTCCAAACTGAAGGCCATGGCTTCTGTACAATGTCGGGTCTTCCTCTTTTCAACTTTCCCTAGCATTATTGTCTTTCATCATGAGTCTTTTCTTCAATTTGTTGTTGTTCAGTCGCACAGTCGAGTCCGACTCTTCGCGACCCCATGGACAAGATCTCGCCAGGCCCTCCTGTTTTCCACCGTCCTCTGAAGTTGGCTCAATTTCATGTTCGTTGCATCTATGACACTGTCTAACCATTTCATCCGTTGCTGTCCCCGTCTTCTTTGACCTTCAATCTTTCCCAGCATCAGGGTCTTCTCCAGGGAGTGCTCCCTTCTCTTTGGGTGGCCAAAGTATTTGAGCTTCAGTTTCATTATCTGGCCTTCCAGGGAACAGTCAGGGTTGATTTCTTTTAGGATTGACTGATTTGATCTCCTTGCAGTCCAAGGGACACTCAAGAGTCTTCTCCAGCACCATAGTTCAAAAGAATC
>NW_015176512.1:187563-192604 GCF_001447785.1 Gekko japonicus | reverse complement strand
CTGAACATCTCGTGCCTTGAAGACCCTATAAATCAGCCATGACGATGGCCCTTTCCACTATCAGTGGGGAACACCACAGTATTACTTATCTCGATTTTGATATCTTCCCTACAGCTGTCTCATGCTTTTTAAAAGCACTCAGAATCATTTTTTGGCAGAGCCAGTTTGGTGTAGTGGTTGTGTGCGGACTCTAATACGGGAGGTTTGATTCCCCACTCCTTCACATGCAGCTGCTGGTGTGACCTTGGGTCAGTCACAAGTTCTTTCAGAGCTGTTCTCTCATGAGCAGTCCTGGAAAGAGCTCTAATACGGGAGAACCAGGTTTGATTCCCCACTTCTTCACATGCAGCTGCTGGTGTGACCTTGGGTCAGTCACAAGTTCTTTCAGAGCTGTTCTCTCATGAGCAGTCCTGGAAAGAGCTCTCTCAGCCCTGCCTACCTCACAGGGGTGGGGAGGGGAAGGGAAAGGAGTTTGTAAGCCACTCTGAGACTCCTTCGGGTAGTGAAGGGCAGGGTAGAAATGGTATCTCTTCCTCTTCCTCCTCCTCCTCCTCCCACTACCAAAGGACATGCCCTGTGAAGAAGTCATTCCTTGGGTTCGATCAGACGGGCTGTTTAGTCCGCTTTCGGCATGCTTCAGTAACGGATTTTATATCCACGTTCACACACCCAACATCTGCGCACCGTCCCCAGCCGTCGCTTTCCGGCTCAAACCCCCTTTAAAATGGAGTATTTTGTTACCAGGTCCCCAAGTGGCGTTTTCCTGATTCTCCAGTTCTAGCTGCACTTTTCTGACTTCTGATCGCTCCTGCGGTGTTGAGCCACTTCCGCTCAGAAGCCCGAGGCTTCCGCTCTTTGCCCGCCATTTTATTTTGGCGTCGGTGGTGTGCGCACAGGCGGAGCTCCGCTCCCGTGTTATTAAAAACAATGTTTAAACGGTGCCTAGTTTTGTTGGTTAGATGAGTTCGGGATCTCATGGAGGTCATTTTCGGGGTTAAAGTTTAAAGGGAAGTGTTCCTTTAAAGTTTAAAGGGAAGTGTTACAGCAGTTGGGTTGAAGTGGAAATCGCTGTTCTGCGCACGCGCATAAATTTTAATTCTGCAGATGGCCGCCTGTGTGCATGCCCAAACTGAGAGAGAGAGAAAAAAACGATGCACGCTCCCACGTGTGGACGGCGGGGAGCGTCATGGCTGCGCAGCGATCTGGAGCAAGGAGGTGAGCGTGATCGCGATTCTCCAGGTTAAAAAAACCACACACATCAGGACCGGATCAATTTAAACCGCTCCCAGCACGCGACATTGACATGAAACTGACATGACGCGAGGCACTCAAAGATACTGACCCCCATCCTTTAAAAAGTGACATTAGCAAAGGTAAGCAATGCAAACTGGCTTTTAATAGACCACCGTTGAGAACGGGCCCCGTTTTCACACAGCATAGGAAAGGGTCCTGTCTCTCCCCCCCCCGCTCCTCAATTTCGAAACAGATGCTGGAATTGCACACTCAGGTTTTATTTTTTTCTCTCAAGCACAGCAATAATCACTTCATTATTATTAATCTCCATGGCAACAGAATGGAAATTAATCACATTCCTCCTGTATATATATATTTTCAATCGCCATAGAAACAGAGTCCAGGAAACAAACAAACCGTACCCACAAGGTTGGATTCCTAGAAATCATATACATATTATATCATTTCCGACAAACCAAGCCCACGGTTACAAGCTGCCACCAATTATCCGGTAGCCCCTCTTTTAAAAAAAGAAAGGTAACGATTTTCAGCGAGATCAGATGGCGAAGTGTCAGGTCAGATGCGGCAGGGGAGAAGGAGGTGGTCGGGGAACAACTTAAAGGCTCCGGCGTGTTTGTGTGGATTGGGAGCGCCGGTTGTTTTGCTAACGTGTTGTCCGGGAAGCGAGCTTAGGCCCGAGTTTCTCGGGCTGAACCACCCGTGAGAAATCCCACATGCTCTTCTCCTAGTTCCTGGGATTTCACCACATGATCCAAGTCTGCCCAACTGCATTAGCGATTTTTCACAGGTGGTCCCATGAAGATGAAATACAGCAGCGAATAGCTCACAGGCGTTCTGCAGAAGGGGTTAAGATCTGCCAAGGGGTGATCACATTTGCTTTTCCTTTAAGGGGAAAAAAAAATTGCCAGCAATACGGCATGGTATAGAAACTGCTCTTGACCCCGAGAAACTGCTTTACACTGGATCAGACCATCGGTCCCTCAAGGTCAAGGTCAATATTGTCTACTCGGACTGGCAGAAACTCTCCAGGGTATCAGGTGGAGGTCTTTTACGTCACCAGGTCTTTTACACCAGCCAGTTTGGTGTAGAGGTTAAGTGTGTGGACTCTGATCGGGGAGAACCGGGTTTGATTCCCCACTCCTCCACTTGCGGCGGCTGGATGACCTTGGGCAAGCCATAGTTCTCTAATGAGCAGAAACTCATTAGCATAACAGGCCACACTCAACAGCAGAAACTCATTAGCATGTTAGGCCACACCCCTCACAGTGTAGCTCATTAGCGTATTAGGCCACACACCCCATACTTTCCCTTGGCTTGCCCGGGCGCCCCACGGCTGTGAGGCGCTCAGGCAAGCCAGTCCTTCGAGGGGAGGGGAGGCAGTTTAAACTGCCTTCCCTTGGCTTGCCTGGGTGCCCCGCGGCTGCGGGGAGCCTGGGCAAGCTGGCCCTTGGACAGGCCGGGGAAGGCACAGGGAGGCATTTAAATGCCTCCCCGATCCTTCCAGGGGGCCCCCTGACCTGTCTGCCTTGGAGTCACTGGGGGGGGTCGCTCTCCAGGCCTTCCCTCTGTAGCCACGCATGCAAAGGTTTTGGCTGTAGTGGGCGTGGCCAACTCTGAAGCCAGCCGGAACGCCGTTCCTGTGTGTTCCGGCCCGAAATAGCCCTGGTTCTGTCAGAGGTATTCTATCAAGAAGAGTTCTGGAAAGAGCTCTCTCAGCCCCACCTACCTCACAGGCAATATTCCCTCTAAGCTGTGGAGTCCTGTGAGCAAAAATTCTACTTTAAAGTTGTGAGCAAGCGATTCGGCTACTGCATAAATTACTTTGCTCTGGAGCCGTCCTTCCTGAGCTGAGACAAAAATGTGTGAGCCAGAGGCTCGAAAACTGTGAGCTAGCTCACACTAACTCGGCTTAGAGGGAACACTGCTCACAGGGTGCCTGTTGTGGGGAGGGGAAGGGAAAGGAGTTTGTAAGCCGCTCTGAGACTTTGAGTGTAGGGCAAGGTATGAATCCAAACTCTTCTCCTCTTCATCTTCTATTGCCTGTTAATGTTTTTAAAGTGGAGATGCCAAGAGTTGAACCTGGGACCTTCTGCATGTCGAGCAGATGATCTGCCTTCCCTCTTCAGCGGCTACCTGTTGAAGAGGGCCAATGTGTAAAGGGGACTGGGGACAGTGGGTCAGTACTCTGGGACCTATTACTCAGATATCCTAATGACCAGTACTACACCCAACTTTGACTTCTGGGGTCGACCACTGGGGGCCAGATGGGGGGTGGGGGTCAAAAACGCCATCAAGTCACAGCCCACTTAAGGTGGCCCTGTACATTTTATTACCTCGAGGCTAGACTACTGTAACACTCTCTACGTGGGGCTGCCTTTGTCGCAAATCCGGAAGCTGCAGCTAGTGCAGAATGCTGCAGCCAGGCTCCTGATGCGCCTCCTTAAATGGGAGCACATCCAGCCTGTGCTGAAAGTGCTGCACTGGCTACCAATAGCGTACTGGATTCGCTTCAAAGTGCTGGTTCTTACCTTTAAAGCCCTATACGGCCAGGGTCCGACGTACCTGAGGGACTGCCTTTCCCCATATATACCCCCAAGGGCACTACGGTCGGGGACGCAACATCTACTGGTGACCCAAGGCCCAAAGAGGCCAGGCTTGCTGCTACTAGGGCCAAGGCCTTTTCGGTGGTGGCTCCTACCTGGTGGAATGAGCTCCCGGGAGAGATCAGGGCCCTGCGGGACCTTGCACAGTTCCACAGGGCCTGCAAGATGGAGCTCTTCCACCAGGCTTTCGATTAGGAGCCGCCATCACCACCACTACCACCACTACCACTGAGTTTGGCAACAGCAGGGTATTGGAATGGCCCGGCGACAAACAAACTGCAGCACTATGGCACACGGAGACCACTGAACCGATAAACTGATAGAACGAATAAAAGGAAGTCCTTCTTCACCCAAAGAGTGATTAACACTTGGAATTCATTGCCACAGGAGGTGGTGGCGGCTACAAGCATGGACGGCTTCAAGAGGGAATTAGATAAGCATATGGAGCAGAGGTCCATCAGTGGCTATTAGCCACACGGTATAGGTAGGAACTTCAAGTGATGCTCTGTCTTCTTGGTGCTCGGGGGGGTCAACAGTGGGAGGGCTTCTAATGTCCTGGCCCTACTGGTGGACCTCCCGAGGGCCCCTGGTATTTCTGGCCACTGTGTGACACAGAGTGTTGGACTAGATGGGCCTTTGGCCTGATCCAACATTGGCTTCTCTTATGTTCTTATGGATAAACATACGGAGCAGAGGTCCATCAGTGACTATTAGCCACAAGGTATAGATAGGGACTCTGGGGCAAGTGATGCTCTGTCTTCTTGGTGCTTGGGGGAAGCTAGAGAGAGAGGAGGGGTCAGAAGGCATCTCCAGGGTTAAGGCAAAGGGACGTATCCCATTCAAGGAGATAACACCTATGCACACTTAGAGTGATACAAGAACTCGTGGGCACTCCATGAAACTGCAGAGCGGTCGGGTTAGAACGGATAAAAGGAAGTCCTTCTTCACCCAAAGAGTGATTAACACTTGGAATTCACTGCCACAGGAAGTGGTGGCGGCTACAAGCATGGACGGCTTCAAAAGGGAATTAGATAAGCATATGGAGCAGAGGTCCATCAGTGGTAAAAGGAAGTCCTTCTTCACCCAAAGAGTGATTAACACTTGGAATTCACTGCCACAGGAAGTGGTGGCGGCTACAAGCATGGACGGCTTCAAAAGGGAATTAGATAAGCATATGGAGCAGA
>NW_015176512.1:183139-184457 GCF_001447785.1 Gekko japonicus | reverse complement strand
AGGGCTTCTAATGTCCTGGCCCCACTGGTGGACCTCCTGATGGCAGATGGTATTTCTGGCCACTGTGTGATACAGAGTGTTGGACTGGATGGGCCTTTGGCCTGATCCAACACTGGTGTCTCTTATGTTCTTATGTATGTTCTTATCTGTTTAAATATCCTCCTGGTACCATCTACTAGAAGACTGCTATCTCGGACCATCTCGGATCACTTTATTTGTACATTTGGTAACTAATTGTTTTATCTTGTTTTTATGTACTGGCATGCGTGCCCTGATGGTAGCCGCCCTGAGCCCGTTCACGGGGAGGGCGGCCTAGAAATCGGGGGGGGGGGGGGGGCCACACCCCCTGCCATCACTGGAAGTGTGTCATAAGGCCACACCCAGCACTCAGTTAGTCTTAGTCTTAAAGGTTAGTCTTAAAGGTGCTATTTGTTAGTCTTAAAGGTGCTATTTGAACTCTTGGTCTATTTTGCAGCAACAGACTAACACAGCTACCTCGGGGAAGCTCCTGGATGGGGCTGGGAGTCCTTGCGGAGGCCACGTGGAGTGGCCTCGGCCAGGCAGAGGGGGAGGACGCCAACTTACCCTCCTGCTTCTTCCTCCTCCTGCAACAGAATGAGGCTAGAAGAAGGGGTGGGGCTTTGTCGTGTGCCCCGCCCCCTGCACCTCACCCGGGGGAACTGCGATCCCCCGCGATCCCCCCCGAAATGACCTCTGCCCTTGCCTACCTCTGTGGCGTGACCATGGACTTCCTCGGCGGTCTCCCATCCAAGTACTAACCAGGGCTGACCCTGCTTAGCTTCCAAGATCTGATGAGACTGGTCTAGCCTCGGCCATCCAAGGACAGGCAAGCAATGAACAGAGGTGGTTTGCCATTGCCTGCCTCGGCATCACAACCCTGGACTTCCTTGGTGGGCTCCCATCCAAATACTAACCAGGGCCGACCATGCTTAGTTTCTGAGGTCTGATGAGATCAGGCTATCCTGCACTATCCTGGTCAAGGCGGAGGCCAAGGCAGTCCTATAAAACCAACAGGTTTAACCCACATCTGCCATCTGCCGAACCCTACAACACAATTTTGGACTGGGAACAGGGAAAGCCGGATTCAAATTCTCACCCAGCAATGACGATCGCTAGGTGACTTTGAGTCAGGGAAAGAAGAGGAAGAGGAAGAAGAAGAAGAAGAAGAAGAAGAGGAGGAGGAGGAGGAGGAGGAGGAAGAAGAGGAGGAGGAGGAGGAGATTGGATTTATACCCCGCCCTTCACTCAGAGTCTCAGAGCGGCTTACCAAATCTTTCCCCTTCCCCTCCCCACACAC
>NW_015176512.1:181202-183101 GCF_001447785.1 Gekko japonicus | reverse complement strand
ACCGCTCTTTTTCAAGGACAGCTCTGCCAGAACCAGGGCTATTTTTGGGCAGTAACGCACAGGAACGGAGTTCCAGCTGGCTTAAGAGTTGGCCACACCCACTAAAGCCAAAACCTCTGCATGTGTGGCTACAGAGGGAAGGCATGGAGAGCGACCCCCCCGGCGACTCCAAGGTGGGTGGGACAGGGGGGCCCTGGAAGGATAGGGGAGGCATTTAAATGCCTCCCCGTGCCTTCCCCGACCTGTCCAAGGGCTGGCTTGCCCAGGCTCCCCACAGCCGCCAAGGAAAGGCACAGGGTGTGGCCTAATATGCTAATGGGATGCACTGTCAGGGGTGTGGCATAATATGCTAATGAGTTCCTGCTGGGCTTTTTCTACAAAAAAAAGCCCTGGCCAGAACTATGGCTTGCCCAAGGTCATCCAGCAGCTGCAAGTGGAGGAGTGGGGGAATCAAACTTGGTTCTCCCAGATTAGAGTCCGCGCACTTAACCACTACGACAAACTGGCTCTCTGCCTGAATTGCCGTTTGATGACAAAACGTGACCATCGCTCCCAGGCGCCGAAGAAAGCATCGGCTTTTTATCGAGTGCTCCAAAAATGCCCGGAACGGCATTGCAAATGTTTGGCTCGGGCGTGCACCTTCTTGCTCTGTGTCCCCAAGGCTGGGGGGCCTGCTTCGCTTCCTTTCTGGATTTTTCTTGCCAGCCTCTCTCCCAAAGCTGAGCACGTTCATCGAGCCCGCTCGGCTCCCTCACAAACGCTTTTGCACACTCTCATAAAGCTGGGAGGGTGCCAACGGGGTGTAGGCCTCTCACTGAGGAACACCACAGACCACACAAACTCAGCACATAAACTAAAACCGTGGCTGAGCTGAAATGAGGTGTGACGGGTCCGTGATGAGCCACCAACAGACGTAATCCTAGCGAGACAGTAAATGATGAGCTTTGGCCAACAGGGATTCCCATACTGAGTGTACAACCACTCCACCGATGCAGAACGACTAAAAATACTGCTAGTTTTAAGTGGCAAATGGTTGCTCCGCTCTGGAGAAATGGGCATTGGGAGGAGAGTGCATTGGATTCCTGAGCATGTTATTAGCCCTACGCAGGGCTCTTTCTGTAGCAGGAACTCCTTTGCATATTAGGCGACACCGCCCCCCCGATGTAGCCAATCCCCCAAGAGCTTACAGTAGCCCCTGTAAGAAGAGCTCTGTAAGCTCTTGGAGGATTGGCTACATTAGGGGGTGTGTCCAAGGCTCCTTTTGTAGCAGGAACTCCTTTGCATATTAGGCGACACACCCCTCATATAGCCAATCCTCCAAGAGTTTACAGTAGCCCCTGTAAGAAGAGCTCTGTAAGGTCTTGGAGGATTGGCTACATTAGGGGTGTGTCACCTAATATGCAAAGGAGTTCCTGCTACAAAAAGAGACACCCCCCCAATGTAGCCTATCCTCCAAGAGCTTACAGTGGTCCCTGTAAGAAGAGCTCTGTAAGCTCTTGGAGGATTGGCTACGTTAGGGGTGTGTCACCTAATATGCAAAGGAGTTCCTGCTTCAAAAAGAACCCTGGCGACACCCCCCTAATGTAGCCAATCCTCCAAGCCCCGTAAGAAGAGCTCTGTAAGCTCTTGGAGGATTGGCTACGTTAGGGGTGTGTCACCTAATATGCAAAGGAGTTCCTGCTACAAAAAGAGCCCTGGCGACACCCCCCTAATGTAGCCTATCCTCCAAGAGCTTACAGTGGCCCCTGAAAGAAGAGCTCTGTAAGCTCTCGGAGGATTAACTACATTAGGGGTGTGTCGCCTAATATGCAAAGGAGTTCCTGCTACAAAAAGAGCCCTGGGCGACACCCCCCTAATGTAGCCAATCCTCCAAGAGCTTACAGAGCTCTTCTTACAGGG
>NW_015176512.1:176292-180960 GCF_001447785.1 Gekko japonicus | reverse complement strand
CCCCAGTGACAGATTTGAAGGCGGACTATCTCATGAATGAAATGGATGTGGCCTATAGGTCCTATTCCGTATAAATAAAGAATAATAATCTGCCTGGGGAAATAGTAATGAGATTCTTGAAGAGGCACGTGAGGGATTGTATCCTGACAGTGACGGCGGGGGCACCCTTGAAAATCGGGGACAGTATCATCAGGATTCTGAAAGATATCCCATTTGAAATAAGACAAAGGAGAAAGAAATATAAAGATTTAATTCTTTTTCTTCAAACAAATGCAATTAGCTACCGGTGGTTATATCCAGAGGGTGTAACCTTCAAACTTCAGGACAAAAAAGAAAAGATTGACTCTGTTTCCAAAGCACGGAACTTTCTGAGAATCCAGTTGGGTGAGCCAGAGGAGGTGGATAAAGAGGAAAAGGACAGTAAGTCCAGTGGCGAGCTGGACTTGGGGTCTTCTGGAGAGGACTCTCTGTCTGAGAAAGGGGCAGTGGCTCCTAAAAGTCCTTATAAATTGTGGAAAAGACAGGATAAGAAAAAATGAAGGCTGAAGGACTCTGAATTGTGCCTTTGGAAATACTGTTGTTAATATTGAGATGCTTAGGGGTCTTTTTCCAACAGCTAAATTTAAGATTTAAAAATTATATTGGCATATCTGACTAAGTTCATAAAATTGTTAGCGTTTTTAGGGATGGCATTGTGTACAAGCTAATTTGATGATCTTCTCTCTTGGGTTTTTAGTTAGTAGTGGTTATCTTTTCTTTCTCCTTAAATGTAGTTCCCCTCCCCTATTTTCATTGTAGTTTGTAGTCCTTATATAAAATGAAAAAAAAAAAACAAAAAAACACCACCCTTTGGGGGGCCAAAAAAAAAGAGTTCATCTGTCATTGGTATCTCAGATTTGTTCCAATACGTAGCAGATATCATTCTTGCTGCCATAACTATATGTATAATTAAGTACTTAACTTTCTTATCTTTTACATCAGGCATGATATTAAGCAAAAAGTTTTCTGGTTTAAATGGCAGTGGTATCAGACATATTTTTTGCAACATTTCATGAACGCTTCTCCGATATACCATCACATCTCTACACTTCCACCAAACATGAAAGAACCTTCCCACCTGTATCCAGGGTTCATTTCGTAGAAAAACAGGTGCAGGAGCTCATTAGCATAACTCATTAGCATAACTTATTTGCATATGCCACACCTCCTGACATCACCGGAAGTGTGTCAGAAGGCAACACCCACCGCTCAGGCTCCACTGGACTGTTTTGGATTGCAAGCTATTTGGGGGGGGGGGGAACGTGCAGATCTGTCCTCACAGAGGAGGGAGAGCTTGTACCTGAATAAAACTTGGTGTTAAAGGTGCCACTGGACTGTTTTGGACTGGGGGCTGGGGGGGCGGGTTCTGCAACTTACCGGGCTGCTTCTTGCTCTGACTGAGGTCTGCTGGGAGCAGGGGGTGGGGCTTGGTGCATGTGTCCACCCCCTGGGCTCTTTACTGCCGGAGTTCCGCTCCTGTGTGCTCCTGCAGGAAATGACCCCTGCCCAGATCTTACATTTCCAACAGTTGTCAGACACTCAAGGGTACATGTTGGCTAATTTCTCTGGCAGCCAAATCCTTTTCTTTTTAAAAAAATTTACTGGAGATGCCAGAGCTTGAATCTGTAAAAAAATTTACTGGAGATGCCAGAGATTGAATCTGGGGCCTTCTGCGTGCCAAGCAAATGCTCTACCACAGTCCCTCTCATGAGTCTGTGCAAGAGGTTGTTGCAAGGGGGATGAATAAAAGGAAAAGCATATGTATTTCTAGCAAAGAACTGAGTACATGCGAAGAGGGAGACTAATGCGACATGGTGGAGCAAGAGACGCCCCGCCTGGCCACATCTGAACTCTGACATAAGCCTACAGGTGCCCAGGACTACATAACGGTGGTGACTCACTTGGCAAAGGAAACGCTCTCCATAAATCAAGAGGCTTGGTCCTAAGATGGGTGTTTGAAAAACCACAGGGACAATCCCTGGGAAGAGTGGGCGTTGCTATGGAGTCGCAGATGCTCCGGACAGCAGGTGGACCCAACAAACCGATGTCGGCGTTCGGGACAGAACGGAGACCTCGCCGGACGATTTCATTGACCCAGCAAATTCCTTGTGGATGAGAGCGGAATCAAGACGGGTTTATGAGTGTCAGGGAAGAGGGGGAATCACACAGAGGCACAATGGGGGAAGAAAGGAAGGTACGGGCCGCCGCCTCAGAGCGGAGCTGCCGCATCACTGCTGAGTGAAAAAGGAAACTCGGTCTTACTCACATGAGAAAAGGGAAACAAAGCGAGGTGGGGAGGGGAAAGGAGAGGAATGAAATGGCAATTGTCTCAGACAAAGCTGCTCGGAGACACACCTGAATGTAGACTGAGACTTTTAAACAAAAATCATATTAGTCATTCTAAAAAAGTATACATGAACCGTGAGTGCCCGCATGGGCAGGTCTGGTGTTCCAGAAGAACAAGTGGTTCCAGGGGGTCATTTCCTGCAGGAGCGCACAGGAGCAGAGCTCCGGCTTCCTGCAGGAGCGCACAGGAGCGGAGCTCCGGCAGTAAAGAGCTTCCGGCAGTAAACAGCATGCAACAAGCCCCACCCCCTGCTCCATCTCTCCCTCTTTCTTTCCCTCTTGCCCTTCTTCTTTCCTTCTATTTCTTTCCTTCTTTTCCCTTCTTTCTTTCCCTCCTTTTTTCCTTCTTTCTTTACCTCCTTCATTCTCTCCTTCTTTCCCTGTTTCCCTTCTTTTTTCCCTCTCTCTCTCTTTCTTTCCCTCTCTGCCTCCTTCTCTCTCTCTCTCTCTCTGCACAGATATGTGTGAGGGCAGAGCTGTGCCCCCCCCCAATAGCTAGCAGTCCAAAACCGTCCAGTGGCACCTTTAAGACCAAGTTTTATTCAGGTACAAGCTCTCCCTCTTCTGTGAAGACAGACCTGCATCATGTCCCCCCCCCCCAATAGCTAGCAGTCCAAAACCGTCCAGTGGCACCTTTAAGACCAAGTTTTATTCAGGTACAAGCTCTCCCTCTTCTGTGAAGACAGACCTGCATCATGTCCCCCCCCCCCAATAGCTAGCAATCCAAAATAGTCCAGTGGCACCTTTAAGACTAGGTTTTATTCAGGTACAAGCTCTCCCTCCTCTGCAAGGGCAGATCTGCATGTTCCCCCTCCCAAATAGCTAGCAATCCAAGACAGTCCAGTGGCACCTTTAAGACCAAGTTTTATTCAGGTACAAGCTCTCCCTCCTCTGTGAGGACAGATCTGCACATTCCCCCCCTCCCAAATAGCTAGCAATCCAAAACAATCCAGTGGAGCCTGAGCGGTGGGTGTTGCCTTCAGACACACTTCCGGTGATGTCAGGGGGTGTGGCATATGCAAATGAATTATGCTAATGAGTTATGCTACTGAGCTCCTGCACCTCTTTTTCTATGAAATGACCCCTGAGGGGTTCTTAAAAGCAAGCTCAGCTGGTTGTTTATTCTTTTATTTATTTTTTTGGGGATGCCTAATTCCTAGGGTTGCCAACCTCCAGGTGGGGGCAGGGGATCCCCTGGGAGTACAACTGATCCCCAGGCGGCAGAGATCAGTTCCCCTCGAGACAATGGCCAGTTTGGAAGGTGGACTCCATGGGATTAGACCCCACTGAGTTTCCTCCCCCAAACCCCGCCCTCCTAAGGCTCCAACCCCTAAATTCTCCAGGTATTTCCCAACCGGGAGCTGGCAACCCAACTGATTCCTGTTAGTCCATCTGGCTGAGTCTGATCTCTGTTTCGCCGCCTCCTTCCCTTAGCAGTCGATGGGCTCAGAAGGCTGTGGCGACTCTATTCACAACAGCAAAGAGTGCGTTGGTTTTTTAATCTGGCTGGACCCTCCTCCCCTGCGAGACACGGCTCAGTCAAAGACCCCACTCTGCCCCTCTGCGCTGGCGTGCATTTAGCTGTGCAAGACCGGATCTTCACTGGGAGACTAGCTGAGGATCCAGCACATTTCCCTGCTAATGAGGGATTATTGCCACAGCTGGTAAAAGTTTTCATTTGAAACACTATCCCAGAAGAAAGCAGGATTTTGCCAAAATAAGTTCTCTCCCGGCTCTCCCTCTCTTTTTCTGTAGGAGGTTATCCAACACAGCACAATGCCACGCGTTCATAGAATCATCGGATGTTAGAGTCGGAAGGGACCTTGCAGGTCATCTAGTCCAACCCTCTGCACTCTGCAGGAGCACAGCCGAAAGATAGCCCTACAACATACCCGAAAGATGGTCTTCCAGCCTCTGCTTGAAAACCTCCAGCGAAGGAGCATCCACCCCCTCCCAAGGCAGTCTGTTCTACTGCTCAACCACTCTTACACAGAGGTCATTTCGGGGGGGATCGCGGGGGATCGCAGTTCCCCAGGGTGAGGTACGGGGGGCGGGGCACATGACGAAGCCCCGCCCCCTGCTTCTGGCCGCCCCGCTTCCGGCCCTCATTCAGCCAGGAGGAGGCAGGAGAAGAGGGAGGGTAAGTTGCTTCCTCCCTGCCTCTCCCCACCCCTGCCTGCCTGGGGCCAGGGAGGGCCTTCGCGGGGCTTCCTCACACTCCCGCTGGCCTTGCAGGTCCACCGCCGGGCCCCTCATGGGGCCCGGCAGTGGAGCTGCAAGGCC
>NW_015176512.1:175137-175897 GCF_001447785.1 Gekko japonicus | reverse complement strand
AGAGCGGAACCACCACCTCCCGTGATCTGGACACAATGCTTCTGTTAATGCATCCTATGATTGCATTAGCTTTCTTCACAGCCACATCGCCCTGCAGGCTCATGTTTAGCTTGTGATCAACCAGAACACCCAGGTCCCTTTCACAGGTGCTGCTGTCAAGCCAAGTCCCTCCCAACAGCCTGGAAGACAGTCTGTGTCCAAATAATGTGTTGCATTTATGATCTCTGTTGATCCCCTTTTTGTGCTAATTAAAGGTAAATGTAAAGGTTTCCCTTGCTCGAAAGCCGGTCGAATCCGACTCTAGTTTCTTGTCTTCACCCAGGAGGGCATATAAATGGAGACATCCGCAACACCTGATTGCCCCCTTGCAAACTGAGTCCTTGGCATGGTGGAGAAACTGCCTACACCAGGGTTTGTGCAAGCCACAAAAACGGACTGTACAAACTGTTTCACATTCGAGTTTGAGGATCAACATTAAAACATGGAGGAATTTCACATTACCCAGTTTCACCCGGTTTCAAGCCGGTAATGATCTGTTTTAAAGTGAACCGGTACAGGGCTGCTATTTCACACAGGGCTTTCCCCTTCCGGTAAAGAGCTGGATCTGAAGCGGTTTGCCATTTCAGACTGCACTGCTTTTTTTCCCCCCGCCGTTTTTCGCCCATGCAGGCGATCTCCAGCTTTTTTTTTGAACGTTCACTTTAGAGCGCTATAACGCTATAATGCTATAAAGCGAACGTTAAAAAAAAAAAGCCGGAGA
>NW_015176512.1:169796-174749 GCF_001447785.1 Gekko japonicus | reverse complement strand
CACCGAGGAAGTCCAGGGTCACTACACAGAGGCAGGCAATGACAACCCACCCCTGAATGTCTCTTGCTGTGAAAACCCTACGGGGTCGCCATGAGTCAGCTGTGACTTGAACAGTGCTTTCCACCACCAGGTGTTCACCTATGATAGGTTCCCTTGCTCGAAAGCCAGTCGAGTCCAACTCTAGGGTTGCAGTGCTCATCTCTGTTTCAAAGCCGAAGAGCCAGCGCTGTCTGAAGACGTTTCCGTGGTCATGTGGCTGGCATGACTGGACACCAAGGCACACGGAACGCTGTTCCCTTCCCACTGAAGTGGTACCTATTTACCTACTTGCAATTTCTTGCTTTCGAACTGCTAGGTTGGCAGGAGCTGGAACTAGAGATGGGAGCTCACTCCGTCATGCGGCAACCCGGGTCTCGAACTGCTGAACTACTGACCTTCCACAGCCTGCAGTTCAGCGTCTTAACCACTTGAGCCACTGCAGCTCCTCACATATGATAGTTTTCACCAAAAGAGCGCCAGTTTGGTATAGTGGTTAAGTGCGCATACTCTCTAATCTGGAGAACCAGGTTTGATTTCCCCACTCCTCCACAATGGTACACAAATCTGTGCCCTGTGTGTTTCCGAATAAGGAACGCATTGTTGGAGTCCAGGGAGGGGATAAATATCTGTTTATTGCAATAATCAGGGAAATAGAGGACTGGATACCTTGGCACCCAGTAACGCCAAGCTGTATTCCGCCCCAAGCAGGAAGGGCAGTAGGTCTTATACCCCAAATGACATCATGATGGTTTACACAGGAAAAAAAATCCTTAATTTCAGAGAGCCAGTTTGGTGTAGTGGTGAAGTGCGCTGACTCTGATCTGGGAGAACCGGGTTTGATTCCCCACTCCTCCTCCACTTGCACCTGGCTGGATGACCTTGGGCAAGCCGTAGTTCTGGTAAGAGCTGTCCTTGAAAAAGAGCAGTTTCTGTCAACAGCTGCTGGATGACCTTGGGTAAGCCGTAGTTCTGATAAGAGCTGTTCTTGAAAAAGAGCAATTTCTGTCAAGAGCTCTCTCAGCCCCGTCTGCCTCACAGGGTGTCTGTTGTGGGGAGGGGAAGGGAAAGGAGTTTGTAAGCCGCTCTGAGACTCCTTCGGGTAGTGAAGGGCGGGGGTATAAATCCAATCTCCTCCTCCTCCTCCTCCTTCTTCTCCTCTTCCTCCTCCTCCTCCTAATTGGTGTTCGACAGGTGTCATAATCAGAGCATCATTTGAGCTGGCACTTCTCTATTGGCAAACCCCAGGGCTTTTTTTTTGTAGAAAAAGCCCAGCAGGAACTCATTAGCATAATAGGTCACACCCAACAGCAGAAACTCATTAGCATATTAGGCCACACCCCTGGCAGTGCAGCTCCTTAGCATATCAGCCCACACTCCCATGCCTTCCCTTGGCTTGCCCCGGGTGCCCTGTGGCTGCGGGGAGCCCAGGCAAGCTGGCCCTTGGACAGGCCAGGGAGGCACGGAGTGGCCGGGGTGTGTGTGTCGCTCTCCAGGCCTTCCCTCTGTAGCCACGCGCGCGGAGGTTTTGGCTGTAGTGGGTGTGGCCAACTCTGAAGCCAGCCGGAACTCCGCTCCTGCCCAAAAATAGCCCTGGCAAACCCCTATCAAGATCTTAAGTGCCAGTAATTGCATCTGCTTATCTGGTCCCGGAACAGTGGAGAACATCGATGGACAGAAGGGCCTTCTTTTGGCATCATCCCTGGATTATTTGCTTCAGCCTGAAACAGGGGAGTTTCCTGATAAGATGCTCAAACCTTAGCTCTTGGCAAACCTTCTGGGGCCAGATGCTCTCCTCTACACAGAAAGATATTTGTTTTGAGAACACTCGGAGTCTTTCCATCTCATTGCTTTACTTCTCAGATGTCCTTCGACTGGAGAGTTTATAATCTCAAATGTAGATTCCATTCCATTATTTCCTGACTCTTAGAAAAAGACCTTTAACCATTAAAATAATATTCTAATTAATCCTGCTCTACAGTTCTTCCGTCTGGGCTAAATATTAAAATCTCAATTCACTTCAATCAGACTCTTGATAAGGCACAGGGACAGCTGTCATTCTACGTGTCAAGAGAACTATCAAAACTCACAATCATAAATCACATTCACTGGTCCCTTGTCCTACAACATGCGGCCAGCTGGGCTACCTTGGGCCAGTCACAGTTCTCTCAGAGCTGTTCTCTCAGGAGCAGATCTCTCAGCGCTCGCTCAGTCCCACCCACCTCACAGGGTGTCTGTTGTGGGGAGAGGAAGGGAACGGAGATTGCAGGCTGCTCTGAGATTCCGAGTGAAGGGTGGGGTATAAATCCTACCCTCTTCTTCCTCCTCCGTGGGGGAAAAAAGATCCGCCATTGCTAGAATAGAACCATTGGACCCAATAGAACCATTGGCCTGTGGCTTTAGGTTTTGAAGCCATGATCCTGCAAGATTTCAAAAGCCAGAGAAATATAGTGGTTATAGTGTTCGGACTAAGTGCTGAGAAAGGCAGATCCGGGTTCGACTCCCCTCTTGGCTGTGAAGCTCACGGGGTAAGCAAGTCATGCTCTCTTTCCTTGACAACCCTTATGGGGCTGATGTGAAGGGAAAAATGGGCAGAGCACTCTTTTGTACTCCATGCTGAGCTTCTCAGCGGGGAGACCAGATGACGATAGACAGAAATTGTTAACCCTACTTGTAATACATCTATTACATCCACTCAATCCAGAACCAGCCTCATATTCCATAGAGCGCCATGTGCAGTTTCCCTTGGCCGATTGGCTACATGCAATCAATATATATATTGGTTGCATGTAACCAATATATATATATTGGCCGCCGCCGCCACCTCGGGGAGATCGAGGGGGGGATGGAGGAGACGGAGCTCTTCTCCCCCCCGCGGGTATCGCGGGTCCCTCTCTTGTATCCATCTATTTCCCCACCAAGATTTCCACTCAATCCAGATGCACATGGCACTCTGTGGAATATGAGGCTGGTTCTGGATTGAGTGGAAATCTTGGGGGGGGAATAGATGGGTATTGGGGGGGGAAATATATATATATATTCTTGTAATTTCCACCCATTAGATCTAGTCTTGCAATCCGGAGCAAGAGGGGCTTTCAAGGCAAGGGAGAAGCAGAACTGGTTTGCCATTGGCTCCCCCTGCAAAGCCTTCCTTGGTGGCCTCCCATCCGAGAGTTATTGTGACCCTAATCTTACCTGTAGTGCTATTGTCAGAGGTGTAGAGCCTTTTGTGTTTTTCAGGACAGGAAACCATGCCCTATTTATTCTTAAACTCTCTTCTTTCCTGTTGAAATTGTGTTTGTGTTTATGAATTTCAAAGGGTTCCCTGTGTAATCTGACATGGTAATTGGATGTGTTGTCCAGCCTTTCAGTGTCTTCTGTGTCTTCTGTGTTATACCTCTGAGGATGCCAGTCACAGCTACTGGCGAGACATCAGGTCTTACAATGCCAAGACCACGGCCAGACAACCCGGAAAATCTACAACAGCTAAAGAAACGAAAGGTCTTCATCCACAGGGAGAAGACAATGATTGTAGGGGACCGCTGAATCTTCTTGGGGAGAGAATTCCACAGGTCTGGCGCCACAGCTGAAAAGGCCCTTTTCCAGGCCGTCAATCATCTCAGATGAGAATGACAGAGGCATCCAAAAGTGACCTTATTGTTCTGGTAGGTTCACATAGAAGGAGGTCGTCCTTCAGGTATGTTGGTCCAAAGCCATGTGTCTGGGGCAAAGGGCCATCAAGCCACAGCTGAAGAAGAAGAAGAGAAGAGAGAAGAGATTGGACTTATACCCCATGGCCCTTCACTACCCAAAGGTGTCTCAGAGTGGCTTACAGACTCCTTTCCCTTCCCCTTATGGTGACCCCAGGAAGGGGTTTTCAAGGCATGTGAGAAGCAGAGGTGTTTTGCCCTCGCCTTCCCCTGCACAGTCCTCCTTGGTGGTCTCCCATCCAAGACTTATGGCGACCCCAGCAAGGGGCTTTCAAGGCAAGTGAGAAGCAGAGGTGGTCTGCCATTGTTTTCCTCTCCAGAGCCTTCCTTGGGGGACTCTCTTCCAAGACACATGGCAGCCCCAGCAAGGGGCTTTCAAGGCAAGGGAGAAGCGGAGGTGGTCGGCCATTGTCTTCCTCTTCAGAGCCTTCCTCGGGGGACTCTCTTCCAAGACACATGGCAGCCCCAGCAAGGGGCTTTCAAGGCAAGGGAGAAGCGGAGGTGGTCGGCCATTGTCTTCCTCTTCAGAGCCTTCCTCGGGGGACTCTCTTCCAAGACACATGGCAGCCCCAGCAAGGGGCTTTCAAGGCAAGTGAGAAGCAGTAAGGCAAGGGAGAAGCGGAGGTGGTCGGCCATTGTCTTCCTCTTCAGAGCCTTCCTCGGGGGACTCTCTTCCAAGACACATGGCAGCCCCAGCAAGGGGCTTTCAAGGCAAGTGAGAAGCAGTGGTTGGTTTGCCCTTGCCTTCCTCTGCAGAGTCTTCCTTGGTGGTCTCCCATCCAAGATTTATGGCGACCCCAACGAGGGGCTTTCAAGGCAAGTGAGAAGCAGAACTGGCTTGCCATTGGCTCCCCCTGCAAAGCCTTCTTTGGTGGTCTCCCATCCGAGAGTTATTGTGACCCCAGAAAGGGGCTTTCAAGGCAAGTGAGAATCAGAGGTGGTTGGCCGTTGCCTTCCTCTGCAGAGTCTTCCTGGGTGGCCTCCCATCCAAGCCCTAGTAAGGCACTTTCAAGGCAAGTGAGAAGCAGAGGTGCTTGGCCATTGCCTTCCTACCTTCCTCTGCGGAGCCTCCATTGATGGCCTCCTTTCCAGGTATCAACCACGCTGAGCTCCCGAGATCTGATGAGATCAGGCTATACCCTGCTGCATTGACTCCCATATAGGGCCTGAAAGGTCAACACCATCACATGAATTGGCCTCAGATTTA
>NW_015176512.1:167569-167699 GCF_001447785.1 Gekko japonicus | reverse complement strand
CAGGAACACACAGGAAAAGACCTCTGCATCCAGTCGAGTCAGCCACCGCCGGCTGTTTGCATGCGCCCTGCAATTAGGGGGAAAAAAGGGGGGGGCTTCTCCCAAAACATCCAAGCCAAAAACAAAGGAG
>NW_015176512.1:167095-167448 GCF_001447785.1 Gekko japonicus | reverse complement strand
CCCTCTAAGCTGTGGAGTCCTGTGAGCAAAAATTCTACTTTGTGAGCTCCTGGCATTAAAGTTGTGAGCGACTCAATGGGCACTCCATGAAATTGCTGAGCGGTCGGGTTAGAACGGATAAAAGGGAGTCCTTCTTCACCCAAAGAGTGATTAACACATGGAATTCACTGCCGCAGGAAGTGGTGGTGGCTACAAGCATGGAAGGCTTCAAAGGGGAATTAGATAAGCATATGAAGAAGAGGTCCATCAGTGGCTATTAGCCACAAGGAATAGATAGGAACTCTGGGGCAAGTGATGCTCTGTCTTCTTGGTGCTTGGGGGGGGGGGGAACGGTGGGAGGGTTTCTAATTGCC
>NW_015176512.1:166089-166899 GCF_001447785.1 Gekko japonicus | reverse complement strand
TCTGGGGCAAGTGATGCTCCGTATTCTTGGTGTTTGGGGGGGCAACAGTGGGAGGGCTTCTAATGTCCTGGCCCCACTGGGGGACCTCCTGATGGCACTGGTATTTCTGGCCACTGTGTGATAGAGTGTTGGACTGGATGGGCCTTTGGCCTGATCCAACACTGGCGTCTCTGATGTTCTTATGAGCGATCTGGCTTCTGCATAAATCAGTTTGCTCTGGAGCCATCCCTTCCTGAGCCAAGACAAAAATGTGTGAGCCAGAGGCTAAGAAACTGTGAGCTTGCTCACACTAACTCAGCTTAGAGGGAACACTGCTCTGAACATGCTCCTGACATCTGAGGAGTGTCTCTTTTTCCATCCAGCTTCCCCCCCCCTAACTCATTTTGCAAGCCAATATTATGGAAAGAAAGTGGGAGGCAGTAGAGCCGCCTCTCGGAGCCGAGTGGGAAGAGAGGAATCCAAAGGAGCCGAGTGGGACGGGAGGAATTCAAACACAATGAATCAGTCAGCACCGGGGTGCAATCCCAGCAGCCGAATTGCTCACTCACAACTTTAATGCCAGTGGCTCACAGAGTAGAATTTTTGCTCACAAGACTCCACGGCTTAGAGGGAACATTGGTCAGCACCGGGGTGCAATCCGCCACTGGGAACATGTCCCCACTTCCATTTATGGCTCGGGGTGAAATGTGTTCAAGCAGAAATGGAGACCGCGTCAGGGGTTTTTTCACTTCCAGAAATGTAAAGGGGATGACGAGGGGCATGGAGTGAAACGCAGAAACCCAGCCACTAATGACAAAATCCTGGAGCAGG
>NW_015176512.1:162717-166078 GCF_001447785.1 Gekko japonicus | reverse complement strand
CAGGAATGTGGGAAAAAATTGGGTTTGGTATTTTGATGAGATTTTCCCCATTAGGCGGCAGCCACAGGTTGTATTTCTGAAATCCCAGCGATGGCCGATCCACGTTCCAGAGCCATTGTTTGGTGCTGGCCAAGCTGAAACGGCCCAAGAATGAAAAAGTGTTGGGGAAAGGGAGGGAGGGGGCCATGCCACTCCCACACCCAGAGGTTTCCAGGGCAGATTTGCAAACAAAAAATAAAAAATGATGCTGTATTGGAATTTGTACGGGCCGTGGTGGCTCAGAGGTTAAGATGCTGAGCTGCGGACCGGAAGGTCTGTCGTTCAGCAGTTCGAGGCCCGAGCGCCGCGTGACGGAGTGAGCTCCCGTCTCTGACCCCAGCTCCTGCCAAACGAGCAGTTCGAAAGCAAGACATTGCAAGTAGATAAATAGAAGAAGAAGAAGAAGAAGAGATTGGATTTATACCCCGCCCTTCACTTGGAGTCTCAGAGCGGCTTACAAACTCCTTTCCCTTCCCCTCCCCACAACAGACACCCTGTGAGATGGGTACCACTTTGGTGGGAGGATAACAGTGTTCTGTGTGCCTGGGCGTTTAGCCATGCCGGCCACATGACCACGGAGAAGTCTTCGGACAGCGCTGGCTCTTCGGCTTGGAAACGGAGACGAGCACCGCCCCCTAGAGTCGAATTCGACTGGCTTTTGTGCAAGGGAACCTTTACCTTATTGAAATTTGTGGATTCTTTTTTTTTGTAGTAAGGGTTGCCAGCCTCCAGGTTTGGCCTGGAGATCTCTCAGACCGACAGCTGATCTCCGGACTACGGCAGTGAGTCCCCCTGGACAAATGGCTGCTCTGCGGGGTGGACATTATGCCCCACTCAGGTTTCTCCCCTCCCTGTAGGGTTGCCAGCTCCAGGTAGGGAAATTCCTGGAAACTTGGGGGTGGAACCTGGTGAGAACAGAAGAGGAGATTGGATTTATCCCCTGCCCTTCACTTGGAATCTCCTTCCCCTTCCCCTCCCCGCAACAGACACCCTGTGAGGTAGGCGAGGCTGAGAGAGCTCTGAGAGAAACTGCTCTTGAGAGAACAGCTCTGAGAGAACTTGTGACTGACCCAAGGTCATCTGGCTGGCTACATGCAGAGGGGGGGGGATCAAAGCCGGTTCTCCCAGATCAGTGTCCGCCACTCTTAACTGCTTCACCAAACTGGATGCAAGCTGAACAGTGGGTATTTAAGCATCCCTACAGTGAATGTTTCCTCGAAGCCAAGTTCGTGTGAGCCATCTCACAGGGTTTTTTTAGCCTCCGGCTCACACATTTTTGCCTTCGCTCAGGAAGGAGGGCCCCAGAGCAAACTAATTTATGCAGCAGACAAATCGCTCGCTCACAGCTTTAATGCCAGTAGCTCACAAAGCAAAATTTTTGCTCACAAGACTCCACAGCTTAGAGAGAGCATTGCCGACAGTATACCTCTTTACAAGACACTGGGAGTGACATGAGATGGTCATGGACGCAGAAACCCAGCCACTAATGACAAAATCCTGCAGGAATGTGGGGAAAATTGGGTTTGGGATTTTGATGAGATTTTCCCATTAGGCGGGAACCACAGGTCGTGTTTCCGAAATCCCAGCGATGGCCAATCCACGTTCCAGAGCCTTCATTTGGCGCTGGCCAAGCTGAAACTGCCCAAGAATGAAATAGTGTTGGGGAGGGAGAGGGAGTGTCTGAGAGAACTGCTCTTCAGAGTGCAGCTCCGAGAGAACTTGTGACTGACCCAAGGTCACCCGGCTGGCCACATGCAGAGGAGTGGGGAATCAAACCCGGTTCTCCCAGATCAGAGTCCTCCACTCTTTAACCACTTTACCAAACTGGATGCAAGCTGTACAGTGGGTATTTAAGCATCCCTACAGTATACTTCGGAGCTGCGGTGGCTCAAGTGGTTAAGACGCTGAACTGCAGGCTGTGGAAGGTCGGTAGTTCAGCAGTTCGAGACCCGAGTTGCCGCATGACGGAGTGAGTGAGCTCCCGTCTCTAGTTCCAGCTCCTGCCAACCTAGCAGTTCGAAAGCAAGAAATTGCAAGTAGATAAATAGGGACCACTTCGGTGGGAACAGCGTTCCGTGCGCCTTGGTGTTTAATCATGCCGGCCACATGACCACAGAAACGTCTTCGGACAGCGCTGGCTCTTCGGCTTTGAAACGGAGATGAGCACCGCAACCCTAGAGTCAGACTCGACTGGCTTTCGAGCAAGGGAACCTTTACCTTTTTACAGTATACTTCACTACCAGACACCGGAAGTGACATGGGTTGGTCATGAACTCGACGCCCTGCTTGCGGTCTTCCCAGTAACATCTGGCTGGACACTTCTGGAGGAGGATAGACCCTTCGTCTGCCCCACGGAATATTATGTCGATGAAACAGCCCCCTATGAAAGAAATGAGCCATGAGCCTCATTTTATGTAAAGACAATTTTTTAAAAAGTTATTGCGGTGCGCGTTCCGCCCACCCCCTCTGTTTTTATGCGCAAAATGATTTCATTTGTAAACTGTTGGCAATATAGGGAGACTTAAGTAAGCTTAACTCCGGGCTGCATCGTGCCCATTAGCAATATCCACTCGGCTCAAATTCCCCAGAGAACCTCCGGCTGGGATTTTGAGATTGTAAAGCAAAATCGCAACAATATCCTGATATCCAGAAAGAAGCCCAAGCGGGTCTGTCCAGAGCTGGGTGATTAACCCGGAGGCTTCAGGCCAATGTCCCAGGCTTCATTTGAACGGGACTGCTTGACAGAGCACAGGAAGGACGAGTCTCACGGCAGGACGGATAAAATCGAAGGGAGAAGGAGCCACAGTTCAGTGGCAGAGCGCAAATTTTAATTTTTTTTTTAAGTCCTGGCATCTGCAGTGAAGAAATCTCACATAGCAGGGCTGTGAAAGACCTGGGTCAGAGAATAGGAACAGGCTGCTGCCAGGAAAAAGAGAGAAAACTGGGCAGGACATAAGAACACAAGAACATGAGGAGAGCCCCGTTGGATCAGACCAGAAGTCCATCTAGTCCAGTATCCCATCTCACACAGGGGCCAGCCAGTTCCTCTGGAGGGCCAACAACTGAGGGCCTGCCCCTGAGAAGAACGTCAGAAGTGCCCTGCAGGGTCAGACCAAGGAGGGTCCATCTAGTCCAGCCTCCCGTCTCACACAGTGGCCAACCAGTTCCTCTGGAGGGCCAACAACTGAGGGCCTGCCCCTGAGAAGAACCTCAGAAGAGCCCTGCTGGGTCAGACCAGGGAGGGTCCATCTAGTCCAGCCTCCCGTCTCACACAGTGGCCAACCAGTTACTCTGGAGGGCCAACAACTGAGGACCTTCCCCT
>NW_015176512.1:159322-162295 GCF_001447785.1 Gekko japonicus | reverse complement strand
CCCGGTTGAGAATCGGTTCCCTACCGGGATCTGACTGCCATTTCACACTCAAAAGTCTCTGTTCCGTATAGGAACCGGGAGGGAAGCGATTTACCTGTCAACCGCTTCCAAGGAGTCTCCCGTTCCCTCTCCCGGTTCCGATACGGTTCTTTCCCGCCTTTTTTCGGCCGCACGGGCTTTTTTTTTTTTGAACGTTCGGTTTATATCGATATATCGATATAACGCTATACCGATCCCATTTGAATACATTGGAATACTGGTATATCGATATATCGCTATAAGACGGACTTTTAAAAAAAAAAAACGTGGGGAAACAAAGCGGTGCGTCATCAATGTTCAACATCACTGTTGAACATCAAATAAATTCATTTATTTGAACAATGAACATCAAAAGCATTAAACAAGCAACAACAAGAGAGGAGGATCAAGTCACATCAGAAGCTTATTATGTAGCAGTAAAAACTATTTTAACATTTTTCGAACATTTATCAACCAATTAGAAAGGGTAAGAAGTGCTACCTCTGTCAGTAAGGCAAGTGTGAGTACTGGATTAGGTCTGGATCTTAGATGTGAAATATTTTTATATGTAACTCAGTGTGTACAGTAGAAAAGCAAAGAAGAGTAAGAAGTGTTAGTGGGAAGAAGTTCAGCTTCTGTCATGTACTACAGCCATGGAAACCACGTGCGTATGAATCTAGAGTAGGTCATGGCAGTGCCCAGTCGTTGTCTTTGAAGTGAGTCAGAGATTTTGCACATAATAAACTGATCCCATACTTTATTTCTCCACATGGTCAGCGTTGGAGGGGAGGTAGACTCACTGGAGAAGACCCTGATGTTGGGAAAGATTGAAGGTCGAAGAAGACGGGGACGGCAAAGGATGAGATGGTTAGACAGTGTCATAGATGCAACGAACGTGAAGTTGAGCAAACTTCAGAGGACGGCAAAAGACCAGAAGGCCTGGCGTGATCTGCTCCATGGGGTCGCGAAGAGTCGGACTCGATTGCGTGACTGAACAACAAAAGACTTCCAGGTGGTAGCTATGGCCAAGCGGGCCACTGCCAGCAAAATCAAGGTAAGTTCGTTGTAGTTGTATTGTGTATCAGGTGCTTCTTGAATGTGAAGTAGGATAACTTCTGGTTTGAGAGGAATTATTTGAGAGGTGATCTTGTTTTATTTCTGCTATGACACATTTTCCAAAAGTTGTTGATGTGTGGGCACTCCCACCAGCAGTGGAAATAGCTTCCTTTAAGCCCGCATTGCTTCCAGCAGAATTGACTATGGGTGATTTCCCACAAGCGCTGCTCCGCGCTCACTCTTCTCTTTGGCCCGATGGTACGTGTCAATTTCACACAAGCTGCTGCGCGGCAGCATTTTGCCCCGCAGCCTCGTGTGATTGAATATCCCTTTCTCCACTAGTGCTTCCGTGAGGCTTTTAATCTGATAATATTGAAGCCATGAGACGATATGACCAGTGTGTTCTTCAAAATGAGATTTGCTGTGAATCTTTCCATTCCTAGTTAGATGTCGTGGTTAAGTGCGGGGACTCTAATCTGGGAGAACCGGGTTTGATTCCCCACTCCTCCACTCGCAGCTGCTGGATGACCTTGCGAAATGAAATGATAAGCTTAAATTGTGTAGATAATTTCTTATGAGAGAGTGTATGTATCTTTAAATGGTAGTCTGCAAGTTTTATATAAGTGCTTCTAGTGAGAACACCTACCTGGTAAGGTTGTTATGATTAGCTTGCCTGCTTTGTGAAAATATGTATTAGAATGTATTCCATGGCATGGATTAGGTAAAATCCTTTTGTTAACCTGATACGTTAATATGTAGCAATGATTTTGTTATATTGTGACTGATTGTACGCTTTTCCTCCTCTTTAGAAACTGTATATTTTGAGAATGGAAGGATTGCTCTCTGAAAAACAAGGAATGACATCTTTGTATGTATAAATTGTTTATGGAACACTATAGGTACATTGCCTTTGCATGCAAATTTGGTGGGATTAATGATTGTCGTATTTTTATGAAAGGTGCTGTTGATCTTTGATTAAGGCTCCTTGTCGTTATTCAGTCGCACAGTCGAGTCCGACTCTTCGCGGCCCCATGAACCAGCTCCCGCCAGGCCCTCCTGTCTTCCGCCATTCTCTGAAGTTTGCTCAATTCCATGTTCGTTGCATCTATGACACTGTCTAACCATCTCATCCTTTGCCGTCCCCGTCTTCTCTGACCTTCAATCTTTCCCAGCATCAGGGTCTTCTTCTCCAGTGAGTGCTCCCTTCTCATTGGGTGGCCAAAGTCTTTGAGCTTCAGCTTCATTATCTGGCCTTCCAGGGAACAGTCAGGGTGGATTTCTTTTAGGAGATGAAGGCTCTACGAAACGGAAATTGTTAATCCGGAGAGTTTCGTCGTCATTACCTTGTGAAGACGTCTTTGATTGTATGTCTGAAAAAAACAGATGGACTTTCGGCATTACATGGAAATATAGACTTTCGTGATAAAAACTGCAGCAATTTCTGCACAGCTTCCTTTTTGTGTTTTGCTTTACAGTACTGTGAACTGTGACCTTCTTGCTTTTCTCTATCACTGGATGACCTTGGGCAAACCATAGTTCTGTCAGAGCTGTTCTTGAAAAAGAGCAGTTTCTGTCAAGAGCTCTCTCAGCCCCACCTACCTCTCGGGGTGTCTGTTGTGGGGATGGGAAGGCAAAGGAGTTTGTAAGCCGCTCTGAGACTCCGAGTGAAGGGTGGGGTATAAATCCAATCTCCTCTTCCTCCTCCTCCTCCTCCTCTTCTTCTTCTCCTTCTTCTTCTCCTTTTCCTCCTCCTCCTCCTTCTCCTCCTTCTCCTCCTTCTTCTCCTCCTCCTCCTCCAGTAGCTCACAAAGTTATCTCAAGGGCAATTCTCGAAAGAGCTCTCTCAGCCCCACCTACCTCACAGGTTGTCTTTTGTGGGGTAGGCAAAGGAGTTTGTAA